>NC_047111.1:53549232-53760440 GCF_902500255.1 Thalassophryne amazonica
TTATTATCTATCGTCCACCTGGTCGTTACTGTGAGTTTCTCTGTGAATTTTCAGACCTTTTGTCTGACTTAGTGCTTAGCTCAGATAAGATAATTATAGTGGGCGATTTTAACATCCACACAGATGCTGAGAATGACAGCCTCAACACTGCATTTAATCTATTATTAGACTCTATTGGCTTTGCTCAAAAAGTAAATGAGTCCACCCACCACTTTAATCATATCTTAGATCTTGTTCTGACTTATGGTATGGAAATAGAAGACTTAACAGTATTCCCTGATAACTCCCTTCTGTCTGATCATTTCTTAATAACATTTACATTTACTCTGATGGACTACCCAGCAGTGGGGAATAAGTTTCATTACACTAGAAGTCTTTCAGAAAGCGCTGTAACTAGGTTTAAGGATATGATTCCTTCTTTATGTTCTCTAATGCCATATACCAACACAGTGCAGAGTAGCTACCTAAACTCTGTAAGGGAGATAGAGTATCTCGTCAATAGTTTTACATCCTCATTGAAGACAACTTTGGATGCTGTAGCTCCTCTGAAAAAGAGAGCTTTAAATCAGAAGTGTCTGACTCCGTGGTATAACTCACAAACTCGTAGCTTAAAGCAGATAACCCGTAAGTTGGAGAGGAAATGGCGTCTCACTAATTTAGAAGATCTTCACTTAGCCTGGAAAAAGAGTCTGTTGCTCTATAAAAAAGCCCTTCGTAAAGCTAGGACATCTTTCTACTCATCACTAATTGAAGAAAATAAGAACAACCCCAGGTTTCTTTTCAGCACTGTAGCCAGGCTGACAAAGAGTCAGAGCTCTATTGAGCTGAGTATTCCATTAACTTTAACTAGTAATGACTTCATGACTTTCTTTGCTAACAAAATTTTAACTATTAGAGAAAAAATTACTCATAACCATCCCAAAGACGTATCGTTATCTTTGGCTGCTTTCAGTGATGCCGGTATTTGGTTAGACTCTTTCTCTCCGATTGTTCTGTCTGAGTTATTCTCATTAGTTACTTCATCCAAACCATCAACATGTTTATTAGACCCCATTCCTACCAGGCTGCTCAAGGAAGCCCTACCATTATTTAATGCTTCGATCTTAATATGATCAATCTATCTTTGTTAGTTGGCTATGTACCACAGGCTTTTAAGGTGGCAGTAATTAAACCATTACTTAAAAAGCCATCACTTGACCCAGCTATCTTAGCTAATTATAGGCCAATCTCCAACCTTCCTTTTCTCTCAAAAATTCTTGAAAGGGTAGTTGTAAAACAGCTAACTGATCATCTGCAGAGGAATGGTCTATTTGAAGAGTTTCAGTCAGGTTTTAGAATTCATCATAGTACAGAAACAGCATTAGTGAAGGTTACAAATGATCTTCTTATGGCCTCGGACAGTGGACTCATCTCTGTGCTTGTTCTGTTAGATCTCAGTGCTGCTTTTGATACTGTTGACCATAAAATTTTATTACAGAGATTAGAGCATGCCATAGGTATTAAAGGCACTGCGCTGCGGTGGTTTGAATCATATTTGTCTAATAGATTACAATTTGTTCATGTAAATGGGGAATCTTCTTCACAGACTAAAGTTAATTATGGAGTTCCACAAGGTTCTGTGCTAGGACCAATTTTATTCACTTTATACATGCTTCCCTTAGGCAGTATTATTAGACGGTATTGCTTAAATTTTCATTGTTACGCAGATGATACCCAGCTTTATCTATCCATGAAGCCAGAGGACACACACCAATTAGCTAAACTGCAGGATTGTCTTACGGACATAAAGACATGGATGACCTCTAATTTCCTGCTTTTAAACTCAGATAAAACTGAAGTTATTGTACTTGGCCCCACAAATCTTAGAAACATGGTGTCTAACCAGATCCTTACTCTGGATGGCATTACCCTGACCTCTAGTAATACTGTGAGAAATCTTGGAGTCATTTTGATCAGGATATGTCATTCAAAGTGCATATTAAACAAATATGTAGGACTGCTTTTTTGCATTTACGCAATATCTCTAAAATCAGAAAGGTCTTGTCTCAGAGTGATGCTGAAAAACTAATTCATGCATTTATTTCCTCTAGGCTGGACTATTGTAATTCATTATTATCAGGTTGTCCTAAAAGTTCCCTAAAAAGCCTTCAGTTAATTCAAAATGCTGCAGCTAGAGTACTGACGGGGACTAGAAGGAGAGAGCATATCTCACCCATATTGGCCTCTCTTCATTGGCTTCCTGTTAATTCTAGAATAGAATTTAAAATTCTTCTTCTTACTTATAAGGTTTTGAATAATCAGGTCCCATCTTATCTTAGGGACCTCGTAGTACCATATTACCCCAATAGAGCGCTTCGCTCTCAGACTGCAGGCTTACTTGTAGTTCCTAGGGTTTGTAAGAGTAGAATGGGAGGCAGAGCCTTCAGCTTTCAGGCTCCTCTCCTGTGGAACCAGCTCCCAATTCAGATCAGGGAGACAG
Source organism: Thalassophryne amazonica (assembly GCF_902500255.1). Lineage (NCBI taxonomy): Eukaryota > Metazoa > Chordata > Actinopteri > Batrachoidiformes > Batrachoididae > Thalassophryne > Thalassophryne amazonica. The sequence continues at coordinate 53,551,712 of NC_047111.1, forward strand.
ACACCCTCTCTACTTTTAAGATTAGGCTTAAAACTTTCCTTTTTGCTAAAGCTTATAGTTAGGGCTGGATCAGGTGACCCTGAACCATCCCTTAGTTATGCTGCTATAGACGTAGACTGCTGGGGGGTTCCCATGATGCACTGTTTCTTTTTCTTTTTGCTCTGTATGCACCACTCTGCATTTAATCATTAGTGATCGATCTCTGCTCCCCTCCACAGCATGTCTTTTTCCTGGTTCTCTCCCTCAGCCCCAACCAGTCCCAGCAGAAGACTGCCCCTCCCTGAGCCTGGTTCTGCTGGAGGTTTCTTCCTGTTAAAAGGGAGTTTTTCCTTCCCACTGTAGCCAAGTGCTTGCTCACAGGGGGTCGTTTTGACCGTTGGGGTTTTACATAATTATTGTATGGCCTTGCCTTACAATATAAAGCGCCTTGGGGCAACTGTTTGTTGTGATTTGGCGCTATATAAAAAAAAAATTGATTGATTGATTGATCAAGTTTGCGGATGACACCACCCTCATCGGACTCATTTCGGATGGGGATGAGTCTGCCTACGGGAGGGAGGTGGACCGGCTGGTGACCTGGTGCAGCAGTAACAACTTGGAGCTCAACGCCCAGAAAACAGTGGAGATGATCATGGACTTCAGGAAAGCCACAGCCCCCCCGCCCTCCCTCGCCCTCACCAACAGCCCCATCACCACTGTGGTCTGTCTGCCTCTCTTCATTGGCTTCCTGTTAATTCTAGAATAGAATTTAAAATTCTTCTTCTTACTTATAAGGTTTTGAATAATCAGGTCCCATCTTATCTTAGGGACCTCGTAGTACCATATCACCCCAATAGAGCACTTCGCTCTCAGACTGCAGGCTTACTTGTAGTTCCTAGGGTTTGTAAGAGTATAATGGGAGGCAGAGCCTTCAGCTTTCAGGCTCCTCTCCTGTGGAACCAGCTCCCAATTCAGATCAGGGAGACAGACACCCTCTCTACTTTTAAGATTAGGCTTAAAACTTTCCTTTTTGCTAAAGCTTATAGTTAGGGCTGGATCAGGTGACCCTGAACCATCCCTTAGTTATGCTGCTATAGATGTAGACTGCTGGGGGGTTCCCATGATGCACTGTTTCTTTTCTCTTTTTGCTCTGTATGCACCACTCTGCATTTAATCATTAGTGATCGATCTCTGCTCCCCTCCACAGCATGTCTTTTTCCTGGTTCTCTCCCTCAGCCCCAACCAGTCCCAGCAGAAGACTGCCCCTCCCTGAGCCTGGTTCTGCTGGAGGTTTCTTCCTGTTAAAAGGGAGTTTTTCCTTCCCACTGTAGCCAAGTGCTTGCTCACAGGGGGTCGTTTTGACTGTTGGGGTTTTACATAATTATTGTATGGCCTTGCCTTACAATATAAAGCGCCTTGGGGCAACTGTTTGTTGTGATTTGGCGCTATATAAAAAAATTGATTGATTGATTGATTGTCACCGCTTCCTCGGCACCACCATCACCCAGGACCTCAAGTGGGAGTCAACCATCAGCTCCCTCATCAAGAAGGCCCAGCAGAGGATGTACTTCCTGCGGCAGCTGAAGAAGGCCAAGCTGCCTGTCCAGCTGATGGTGCAGTTCTACACGGCCATCATTGAGTCCATCCTCTGCTCCTCCATCACGGTGTGGTACGCCGGGGCCACAGCCAGGGACAGACACAGACTGCAGCACATTGTGGCCTCTGCTGAGAAGGTGATCGGCTGTAGCCTTCCATCTCTCCACGACCTGCACGTCTCCAGGACTCTGGGCCGAGCAGGTCGGATCACAGCTTACCCTTCTCACCCTGCACATGGTCTGTTCAAACCATTCCCCTCGGGCAGGAGGCTACGGTCCATGCGGACCAGAACCTCCCGCCATAAGAACAGTTTCTTCCCCTCTGCCATTAGACTCATGAACTCCTCATAACTCAGTCACCTTAAGCTTAACTCTGTCACTTTATAATTTTTTCACGCGTCACTTTAGACAGTGTACTTTGGTTTTTAATTGCACTCCTCCCACTGCACTGTTTTTTCTGTTTCTGTGTTTTTCTGTTGCACACAGCCTTTCATATTTCATATTTATTTTTTTATGTTATATTTTATCTTATTTTGACACATATGTTATATTTTATCTTAGCATTTTATCTCTTCTTAATGTTGCACCATTGTACCGAAGCAAATTCCTAGTCTGTGAATCCTGTTCACTGGCAATGGCAATAAACTTCTTCTGATTCTGATTCTGATTCAAAGGTGCATCAACAAAGTTTCAAAAAACTTTTTTCATGTTGTCATTATGGGGTGTTGTGAGTAGAATTCTTTTCAGGGGAAAATGGATTTACTCAATTTTGGAATAAGGCTGCAACATAACAAAATGTGGAAAAAGTGAAGCGCTGTGAAGATTTTCCAGATGCACCATAAAAGCACATTTCTTACAATGATTTTCCTTCAGTTCTCCCTCTCCACTCAATAAAAATTAGCAGACCATTAGACACCCGACAGAAACAGTGACACTGCAGGAAACCACAGACATCCTGATTGTTATTGTATAAAAATGATTTTACAGCCAATGTCTTTTACTGTCAGTTCGCAACTGTTTTGTCTCAGAGGATAAACATCCACTGTTTTTGATGAACATGGATCTAAATAGATAACATTTATTTAAACTGCATCATCTTCTCTTCTTATGTTTTGATTATCAGCTTGACCCGACTGAGCTCAGTGATGATTATATCCTCTGCTATTTTCACACTTTTATCTTTATTGCAATGACTTTGAATATGTTTCAAGGTTACACTCTTATATGCTTTAGACTTGGACATACCAACTCGTGGGGAAGGTAGGACACCAAACACACAAACATTTTACTTTTTCGTTACCATATCAGCATGTCATCACTGGTTAATTAATTCAATGGACTGCAGATGTAGGGCTGGATAAAACTCAGTTCATTAAACTTTTTAATATCTTATCCATCCATCCATTCATCCATCTATATTGTAATAGCCACATGGCCTCTGTCTGAGTGTGTGCGTGCATGTGTATGGCTTTGTTGACGCAAAAACCGGGGAGAGCTGACATTTGGTGTTTGGTATGCTTATGTATTTTGGGTCAAGGATGAATTCTGTGAAAACAGAAAGTTGATAGGACAAATATTTTTGGAGAAATTTGCGATTTTAGCTAACCAATACACAATGAACGTTGTGCTGCAGTGCACTGTGGGAGTTTGGGATTTTGGAGTTTTAAATGTTGTTATTATGATTCATATTAGTATAACAGTGTTGTTAGTGTTATTGACTTATTGTGTTTTTGTAGTTCAACTAGGTTAGTCAGTTTAGTTAGGTGTTATGTTGCTTTTTTTCATGAGTGAGTTAAGCCTCATGTTGGTACCATGAGTCAAATTAAAAGCATGTGGGTACAGCAGAATGCACAAAAGACAAATGTATGTGTGTGAGTGTGTGCAATTTTGATCACGCACAAACAGGAGAGAGCTGACATTTGCCATTTGGTATGCTGATGTATTTTTTTGTCAAGGATGAACGGTGCCAAGATCGAACATTGATAGGCCTAATATTTTTAGAGAAACTACATATATTAGCTAACAACACTGAACAATGGACAGTGATATTTACATTTACAATCCAGCAGGGGGGTAGTAAATCATATTTATATTAAAAGAGTGAGTATGTGATTTTATGGAGTAAGTTCAATATAAGTACATAATATAATTGAGAATATGTTAAAAATGCATGGATGACACAAGAAAGTGAAAATACCTGTTTCCATTTTGGGCCATTTAAAAATCAAATGACAAAATATAAGTAAAAATAAAATAATATTATTATAATAATAGTGTGCATATAATAACAAGAACCTAAACAATTTATAAATACTAAGACAGTAAATTAACATTAAAAATTACGTAAGTAAAAGGAAATGTAAGGGCCCCTTCACACATGAAGCAGGAATTGTATGCAAAATGTGTAAATTCGTAGCTGCCTTGAACGCCCTGTACACCTGTTGATACAGCTATTTGCACACACCAGCAGCTGAAAGACAGAGTGTGCACTGTGCAAGCCCATTGAAACCTCTCTCAGCAGGTGTCAGCTAAATTCCAGCTGACACACACAAACATCTAACACCGCTCGCATGGCACTTAAAAAATGTGTGGCCATTTGTACTATCATCACGAAAACAGTCACCAGACAATCATTGTTGAGCTGGATGTGAAATTTGTCTAAGTGCCCCACGACTGTGGAGTTGACGAGTGCGCATGTGACGTGCCAGAGTGTCAGATCACCCCACAACACATGTGCGTGTGTCACGCCCCCCGCTCCCCCCCAACATGTGCATGCGTTTGGTTCGTGCCCCCCGGCAGGCGAGGCGCCTCTCATCTGATCACAGAGTGACACCTTGGTCTGTGTGCTGAACGGACGGGAGAGTGGCAGCTGTTGACAACTCTGGTCCTGGACATCAGAGCTGCAGAACACGCACCGTGTTTAGACGGACACACGCGTATGTGTGCTTGCTGTCCTCACATCGAAATATATAAAAACATATATCGCTTCTGCAATGGGCTGGAGAGCACTCACACTGACAGGCTGTTCAGCTGGACCAGACCGCCAGTTCATGTGGACATGCAGCAGGCGATGTGAACGCCACATCTGTCTGAAAGGATAGTGAGCCACAGGACTATATGACAGGTCAACAGTATGACAAATACGCAACTTTTAGTCACATATCAGCAGAGATACACCGTACTAAACCCAGTTTGGTCAATTATCACAGCGCTTTTTTTTTTTTTTTTTTTTTTAGAAAATACCTTTATCTGCTTGTTGATTTTAACCATTTCACGCTCCTGTTATAAAACATTGATTCTGGTACAGTGGTAAAGTTTTTGTCTGGTAATCAGAGTGTGTGGGTTCAAATCCCATGAGTGGGATTTGTTTTTTTTAAACAGGGTTATTTAACCGTGGAATTCTGTATTGTGTCCCCTTTTATGTATTTATATCAATTTATATTATATATTTATATTCACTAATTATACAGCTGTTTTTTTATTTTATTTTCCTCCACATCTGCAGTGCGATGTGGTGCAGCTTGTCTCACAGTGTGAGCAGCTGCAACAGCTCACACTGCATTCCTGCTCGAAAGACATTGCGTACATGAACCATTGCACCAGGATCGTGCATGCCTGCCGGTCGGCACAATGTTTCATGGTGTGCTAATTTTAAATGTTTTGCGGTGTTTCACCGTAATTCAACCAAATTCGCACTATGTGTGAAGCGGCCCTAAGGGTTGAGTTCTTCAAAAAACTGCTGAGGTCTGAGCTCTAAGGTTCTAAAAACATCTATATGTGCATACATGTGTGCATGCATTCATATGTGCGTGTGTATGGCTTTGATCATGGCAAAACCAGGGAGAGCTGACATTTGCCATTTGGTATGCTTATGTATTCTGGGTCAAGGATGAATGCTGCAAAAAGAGAAAGTTGATAGGACAAATACATTTTGACAAATTAGCAATTTTATCTATCCAATAAACAATGGATATTATGCTGCAATTCACCATGGTAGTTTGGGGTTTTAAATGTTGTTATTGTGGTTCATTTTAGTTTAACAGTGTTGTTAGTGTTATTGATTTATTGTATTTTTTTGTAGTTCAGTTGGTTTAGTGAGTTTTGTTAAGTGTTATGTTGCTGTTACCATGGGTGAGTTAAGTCTCATGTTGGTACCATGACTGAAATGTCTAAATAATCCATTTAGGCTTCTTGGCTGTTGAGACAATAAAGCATATATTCATCAGCAAAATATTTGTGATTGATTGATATAATTGACTGGCACAATGAAGTCATACAGAAGGAATATGATGAAGTCATACATACATAGTCAAAAACACATTACAGACATATATATATATATATATATATATATACATATATATATATATATATATATATATATATATATATATATATATATATATATATATACATATATATATATATATATATATATATATATATTATATATATATATATATATATATATATATATATATATTATGCTTAATTTATCATACCATAAATGCCAGCCTGAACTGAATAGGGAGCCAACACAAAAAAAAAAGACAGAATGGGTGTCACATGAGACCTGTTAGAGGTCCTCGTGAGAAGCTTTGCAGCTGCATTCTGGACCATTTGTAAGCCATCCAGAGAAGACTGACAGAGGCTGAAGAACAGCAAATTACAACAGTCTAAGCTTGATGAAGTAAAGCATGGATAATCATTTCCAGCTCAGCTTGAGACACAGTGTTTCTAAGGAGGGCATTGTTCTGTAACTGGAAGAAACAAGTTTGCACAAGGCAGCTAAAAACATGGGTTTCAAAGTTGAGGACCTGGTCAAATGTTACACCCAGATTTCTGACTGTTGTGTGAGCTGATGATGAGAGTAAGCCAGGTTCTTAATCACAGTAGGAATAAAGTTGTTTGGGCACAAACAAGAGCTTCAGTTTTGCTGTATTAAGTGACAGATAATTAGCAGTCATCCAGTTCTTTATGACATTTACACAATTCTGAAGGACAGATACAGTCGCATAACAATAATATGAGACACCTTCAGATGTACTCAGGATGTGTCCAAGTGGGAGCAAATTCAACATAAACAAAATAGGTTCCAGAAGGGAACCTTGGGGCACACCACAGGACAGAATGGTAGATTAAGATAAATTTAGCTGCAGCAACCGAGAAACGTTTAATGGAGAGACAGGCTGACCCAGAAATGTCACCCCATGTCGTACGTCTCTCGATCAAAACACCATGATCAACTGTGACAAAAGCCACAGATAGATCCATAAGGGCCCATTCACACAGAAACTGGAAGAAAATCCACGAACCAAACACGAAATGGGGAACCACGCAACATTTCACCTCCTGTTGTGAGGAATGCATGGTTGCACAGTTGTGCATGACACACCAGCGTTGGTTTCGTGTGGGGAAAAAATAAAAAATAAAAACCAGCTGGAACATGTTGCATCACATTGCACGGCTGGCGTGGGAAAAAAATAAATAAAAACTAGCTGGAACATGTTGCACCACATTGTGCCATTGATGTGGAGAAAAAAAATACATGCCACCCACGGGATTTGAACATGCAATTTACAAAAGCTCTGATTAACAGATGGATACTTTACCATTGTACTACCATTGCTTTGCTATAACAGGAGAGTAAAATGCCTAAAATCGAGATACACATATTTAAAAAAAAATGAAATTAAACGATGTAGACGGAGAGGAATTCTTTCATTTTTGCCGTAATAACTGACAAAACAGCATTTGTTATGCCGTATTTTTGGTGATATGTGACTGAAAGTGGTGTATTTGTTGCACTGTTGTAGTCCTGCGGCATGCTGGCTGTGGACTCTGTGTTTTTACTGTGACAAGTCGTGTGCAGTAGAGGATGACATTTTTCAGGAATTCCCGTGGGTCACGTGATTCCCATGGGATTCCCACGGGATGGGAGTCAAAATTTTATCAATCCTGTGATTGGGATGGGACGGGAATAAAAATGAACGGGAGCGGGCAGGAGCGGGAATGCCAAAAATAGATGATGATTTTCATCTATTTAAAACAACCAAAATTACACCGGTCCATTGTTACAGTCATTTTTCAGTAAAGAACTACATATCCAACAGTGCTTTGACTTCCGCTCCGCGCCAGCAGCTCCTGTATTTCCGGGCCGGAACTTAAATACAGAGCACTCGCAAGCCCAAATTCTTTCTGCGAAAACCAAGCTAACACAGCCACACATAGACGAGATCATGGAGAAAGGAGAAAAAGAAAACATACAATGGAAAGTTACAATCAAAGACAGTGCTGTAAGACTCGTAGACCTAAGGGGTAGGTCAGCTGTACTGCAAAAATGTTATCGTGTTGAAGCTGACGGAAATTAAACCGTATATGCAGCGTGCAGAACCTGCCTGATCTGTGTTAAGTACTCCACGGAGTCGGGAACAAGTGGGCTTCAAAGACACACCTGTAATATAAAGGAATGCACCCAACCCAAAATGGTTTCATTTCTTAAATGAAAATTGCCTGCCGGCGTGAAGGTCCGAATCACTGAAAAAATAGCTCGTATGTGCAGCCAAGACCTGCGCCCCTTTGCCATCGTGGAGGGGCGAGGGTTTCTGTCGGTGGCTCAGGAGTTACTTGACACTGGATCTACACACAAAGACGCCATCTTAGCAGAAGACCTCCTGCCCTCAGCGAGGACCTTCTCCAGACACGTAGATGCTGAATACGAAAAAGTGAAGGCCATCGTTCTGGAGGAGCTCAAAAAGGTACGTAGGCTTGAACAGTATATCCCTTTAATGTCTGCACCGAAGTGAGTGCTTTCAAGTTTCAATCTCATCACAAGGGGGGGAAAACAAGACAAACGGGAGTGGGATGGGAGTGGGACTGATTTTGAGTGGGAGCGGATGGGATTGGGAGTCATCTTTACAGGAGTGGGACGGGATGGATTTATTTTTTTTACTCCGGTCCAGGATTGGGACGGGATGGGATTTTTTTCCTGGGAGCAGGATGGGATAGGAGTAAAAATCCACTCCCGTGTCATGCTCTATTGTGCAGTGAGCCGTCATTTCCAGCTGTCAGTGAATCTTTGGACAGTGATCAGCTTAAAGGCAGCTCAATTTGCGCTCTAGCTGACCGCTCCCCATCTGTACATATCAGCATGTCATGCAAGTGTGTGTGTGTGGGGGGGGCAACACACGCGCGATACACACGCACTATAACTTTGGTGTCATTAGGAGTTCGTGGTTCAGACAATGAGTTCAGGTTCAAATCTGGCTCAAAGATTTTTCCTCTTCTAATAAGGTGGATTACTACTTTTTGTGGAATACAGTGCCAACTACTGTACAGGAGGGACCTAGCAGTCAATATGTGTAACCAATTTCAAAATGGCACTTTTCAACCAGATGCATGGTGCCATGACATGTCAATATCTGGCATGGCACCTGGGTGTCCAGTCAGATTTCAGGGGAGTCCAGTGCAACCCAACTACACCCATGCCAGGAATTGTTCAACATTTGACATTTCCTGTTTCAGTGTGGACTCAAAGTTTAGCACTCCCTGTTTCAGTCTCAACGTGCCACTGAATTCCCGCAAGATCCCACGAGATGTCAAACCAGGAAGTGTCGAACCAGGAAGTGTTATCTTATTTTTTTAATTATTTAATGAGCTGAAAACAAGTTACACAGAACCTTACAGATGATTAAATGCAACAGCAAAACAACATACCAAAGAACAAGTTAATTTAAATAAAACAGATTCAAAACTATTTTCTTCCGCTTTATGGATGGATAGATGGAGGGGAGGATTATTTAAAAAAAACTTTCCAAAGTTAAACACATTTGACATTTCCTGTTTCACTGTAGACTCAAAATTAGGCACTTCCTGTTTTAGTCTCAGTTTGCCACTGAATTCCCACAAGATCTCCTATACTGTCAATCCAGGAAGTGTTCAACATTTCACATTTCCTGTTTTACTGTGGGCTCAAAATTTGGCACATCCTCTTTCAGTCTCAACTTACTACTGAATTCCTGTGATCCCATGAGATCTCCTGTATTGTCAATCCAGTAAGTGTTCAACATTTGACATTTCGTATTTCACTGTGGGCTCAAAATTTGGCACTTCCTGTTTCAGTGTGAACATGCCACTGAATTCCCGCGACATTCCATGAGATCTCGTCTATTGTCCTGGAGGAAGTGTCGATCCAGGAAGTGTTCAAAATGTGACATTTCCTGCTTCACTGTGGACCCCAAATTTGTCACTTCCGGTTTGGGACTCAGTGCTTTGCGGAGTGGTGCTTTGCTTGTAATATACAAATAATGAAAGTTTATGAGTCCAATGGTAAGAATATTTCATGTTGTGAAATATGGAACATTTCATCTTTCACCTTTCCATGAATGAAAAGACGTTCATTATTTGTTTTATATAACGCCCATAATACGTAGATTCGTGTCATTTGATATTTTTTTAATTTATAAACAAGAGAAAAGGGACTTACATTTTGGTGTGCATCACTGGTCCTTTGAGGTCAAGAGGTTCCAAAAAGTCCAACACAAACTTTAAAAGTAGTCCAATACAATCCAAAATTGTTCTCACTAAACTTGCAAAAATAGTCAGATAGTTCAAAAACCTTGATGCTGTAGTCCATAGCTGATGCAGTGCATTGACTTCTTAGTGTACAGACTGCCGTCTGCTTTCCTTAGTCCAGCAAAAAATCATGACAGAAATTTGTCAAGCTCTTCATCCAACAGCAGTTCTATTTCAGCTAGAGACGTGCCAGTGAATACTACAAATGCCTCCACACAGCTTACAGTGTACTGGATTTGGGTTTTTGTGTTAGAAGAATGAGCTCTATCAGTAAGCTTGTTCAAACCCCACCATGTTTGTTTTTAAGCTAAGTGCCATCGCTGCTAGTGTGAGCGTACAGTGGTCGCAGTGTGCAATAGCATAAAACGAATAGAACCAAAATTGCACGCTAAATGAAACAAAATGGCAAATGGTTCGAATGAGCCATATCACATGGCATACAAACCACCAATCAAATGACAAGGATCCATTTAGGCGTTATATAAATGGGATCTAAAATATGGTTCAAAGTGTAACTTTGCTGACTGTGACACTCGTGTGTTAGTGGAAAATAAGAACAAGTCTTCCTTGGGTGACTGAAAATGTCAATACAGGATGTAATGTAGACTGTGTCAGCGATTACACAAAGAGGGATGTTATAGACCGGTTATAGTGCAGTGATGCCACTGTGGTCACTTCCCTCCCTGATGTATTCCTCCATGTGACTAACCAGCAGAAAAACAACAGCCACTTGATTTCATGGTGCCTCATTTTTATTTATTTATTTTTTTTAGCAGCCAGCGAGGTCAGTGGGTAAACATTCATGGAATCCTATTGGATGGATAACTAATGCATCTTTCTTGCCAGCAAAGACTTTAAGTGCAGGTGTTTGTTCCTTTTTTAAAGAAAGTACACCATCCGGGCCATTTAATACTGATGCAACAGCTATTTCAAAAGATTGTTATACATAAAGCAGCTGTCATGGTTGAAAAGTACTCCACTGGTACGCCCACTGTTTTGATGTATTGTAAAAGACAGCGTGATGTGAAACAACTCGCAAAGTCCTCAGTTGACAAGGCATCACAGGAATGATCAAAAGAGGGCCATTCTTTCTGCTTGTGAAAAAGCCACGCGGTGGCTTTGGATCAAGAGGGCTGATCTGTGGGTTTCTGCTGCTGGGACATAAGTCAGGGTTTGATCAATCCCAGCTGGGTTACCTGGGAGAGAGTGTCTGATGCTGAAAGGGCCCCAGGTTACATCACTGATGATATGTCAGAAGATGAATTTTAAGTAGTACCAATTCCTACTCAGTGTATAGCAAACACATCTTTCTTGAAACAAAGGCTTTGAGTGCAGTTGTTTGTTCCTTTTATAAATAAAAAACACTATCCAGGCCATTTAATGCTGAAGCAATAGCCACTTCAAAAGCTATGCGATATATAGGCCCAACACCATAGTAGGAGAAACATGCCCATATCATGATCCTTGCACCACCATGCTTCACTGTCTTCACTGTGAACTGTGGCTTGAATTCAGAGTTCGGGGGTTGTCTCACAAACTGTCTGTGGCCCTTCAACCCAAAAACAACAATTTTACTCTCATCAGTCCACAAAATATTCCTCCATTTCTCTTTAGGCCAGTTGATGTGTTCTTTGACAAATTGTAACCTCTTCTGCACATGTCTTATTTAACAGAGGGATTTTGCGGGGGATTCTTGCAAATAAATTAGCTTCACACAGGCGTTTTGTAACTGTCACAGCACTTACAGGTCACTCCAGACTGTCTTTGATCATCCTGGAGCTGATCAATGGGTGAGCCTTTGCCATTCTGGTTATTCTTCTATCCATTTTGATGGTTGTTTTCCATTTTCTTTCACGCGTCTCTGGCTTTTTTTGTCCATTTTAAAGCATTGGAGATCATTGTAGATGAACAGCCTATAATTTTTTGGACCTGTGTATAAGTTTTCCCCTCTCCAATCAACTTTTTAATCAAACTACGCTGTTCTTCTGAACAATGTCTTGAACGTCCCATTTTCCTCAGGCTTTCAAAGAGAAAAGCATATTCAATAGGTGCTGGGTTCATCCTTAAATAGGGGACACCTGATTCACACCTGTTTGTTCCACAAAATTAACGAACTCACTGACTGAAAGCCACACTACTGTTATTGTGAACACCCCCTTTTCTACATTTTTGTACTAATAGCCCAATTTCATAGCCTTAAGAGTGTGCATATCATGAATGCTTGGGCTTGTTGGATTTGTGAGAATCTACTGAATCTACTGGTATCTTGTTTCCCATGTAACAATAAGAAATATACTCAAAACCTGGATTAATCTTTTTAGTCACATAGCACTACTATTATTCTGAACGCTACTGTAAATCTAGATTTAGCTTATTAGCTGTTGGGGGTCACAAATATAACTCATTTGAGCATCTGATTCTCTGCTCTGCTCAATTACGCATTGCCAAGGTCAGAAGAATAAAAATCAGCCGTATTACTTTGTCACTGTTGTGGGCTGGGGTGTTTTTGGCTGACTTGGTTTTTGTTTTCCTGTTTTCTCCCACCAGGTGGTATGTATTCAGGACTGAGTGGCTGAGCATTAGGACCATCACCCTGAACACCTGAGGCTTGTCATCAGGACTCACAGCTGTGGTGTATTTGTCTTGATCCAGAGATTGCTGCATTTAAACCTTGAATGCACAGTGTGTGATTGCCAGAGACTCGACCTTGTGAGCAGACGTGTGGAGATCGACGTCAGGAGAACAATCTCACCATCACGGACACAGAGACCGCTCCAGGTTTGACGCCACAGTGTGTGAAGGAGGATTGGGTGAGGTCTCACGCTCTTCAGCACCACTTCCTGAGGTAATTCGGTTTTTGGTGACTTTTATGAAGTAATGACAGTGGATTTGGTGTCCCTCACACCTTGTGTTAGTGAGCAGTCACGTTATGCTAATTGTCTAATCAGCTTCTGCTGCAGTGGAGATTTGAACTGAGTTGTTCCGTGCCTGCAGGGTAAGAAGCTGATGTATAGATTTAAGCCAGGAAGTGTTTGCTGATTGCGTCCACCTTTGAGTTGTGTCTCTCTGTGTGGAGTTGGACTCACCTCATGTTTTCTTTCTTCACAGACTTGGTTTGTCGCGGCCACCTGGGGGGTGTCGGCGGGGTCCCTGGGTCCGAACTGCTGTGGCTCCGGACCGTTTGCGCTGTTGAGAGCGCGCCATGTTTCCACCTCACCAGACCGCGGACCTTTTAGTTGTTTAGCACTGCAGACACTGTTATGTTTATTAAATTCTGTTATCTTTTGAACCGTGCTCTGCTTATTTTATGCTGGGTCCTTTCAAACGCTGGGTCGGTGCTCCGACAACGTCCGAAACATAACAGTAGTCTCTGGCCATTTAACAATGGACCAGCGGAAGCAGAGACGGTATTTTTGCCGGGAAGGCTGCAGCAGATGTTGGAGTTGATCCGGGATCAGTTGCGGGTGCTCTCCGCCCGTGTTGTGCGCGTTGGTGCGCGCATGGCGGAGTTTACAGCTTGGGTCGTGTCGCACCCCGCTGTTACGGCTGTAGCCCCGTCTCCTCCTGTGCAGCTGGCTCCGACGCCTGTTGTAGCAGCCCCGGTGGTATTTAGTTTGCACTTTAAGCTGTTTGTTATAACCTGCTGTCGTTTACAGCAGTGTGTATTGGTTTTTACTCTGTTACCACAGGGATTTTCTTATTTGGCACTTTGGCTCCCTCTGTTGGTGACAGAGTCACATTACCGTCTAGGGTCAAAGGATGGAAAATACGTTTTTCCATTCTTTGCACTTGACGATGTAGGCCAATGTTAGTTTTTTTTATTGGTCTATTATCTGTTTCTTGTTTTAGTATGTGGTGTTTTTATCAGGTGTTAATTTGTTGTTTTTGTGGATTATAGCACTGTCAGTGGTCTGGTGGAGTTGAAATACAGGCTGTCTGGAGCATGGCATGGACCCAGGTGACTTTGTTTGTCTGTTGGTCTTTCTTTTTTATTTCTTTTGGTTTCACCTCCCAGGGTTTGATGGGACGGTCCTCTGGGGTGATGGGGGGGGGGGGGGGGGGGGGGGGTAATTGGGTTGTTTTTTCTTTTTTCTTTTTTTTTTTGTTTTTATTGTTCCCTCTCTTCTCCTCTGGCTCCAGCCGTGTGAGCCGTACGTTGTCGGCGTTGCTGGAGTGGTGCAGTTTGGTTATGCTGAGCGTTTCCCAGGTAACCTCTGCACGCCGGGGGGGTTGGGGTATTTTTTTTATTTTCTTTACTTCCCTGTCTTCTCCTCTGGCCCCAGCTGTGTGAGCCGTATGTTGTCGGCGCTGCTGGAGTGGTGCAGTTTGGTTGTGCTGGGCGTTTCCCAGATAACCTCTGCATCCGGGGGGGGGTTCGGGTTGTTGTTTTTTTGTTGATTCCCTGTTCCACCTCCGGCTTCAGTGCGCCTTTGAGCCGTATGCCATCGGCGAAGCTGAGGTTTGGGGCAGTGGAATATACCCGCAGCTGGTGGCTGGTTTAAAAGTTGGAGGGGTGGCGCCGTCTTGTGCCGTACGCCATTACCGCTGTTCCACTCCTCCCGGTTGACTTTTGGGGTATAGTCATGGTTGGTGACACTGGACGTACTTCCAGTTTCCACTGCGCTGAGGGGGTGGGGTTGGGGTTGTTGTTTTTTTGTTTTTTTTTTTCCCCCGGTTTCTGCCCTCAGGGTGTGACTGTGGTGTCCTCTGGGGGGGAAAGGACTGTGGGTCCATCTAGCCGTAGACGGCCGGGGCTGGGTCTGTTAGTCATGAGGGGGGGCGTCTCCTGGGATTTGATGGAACGGTCCTCTGGGAGGCGCTGGGAGTCCCCATGGGTGACTTCGGGACCTCGGCTGTGCTTATTACTCCGGGAGCTGGCGGGATGTCCTCTGGGGGGTGTTGGTCCCTACATGTCGTCCGGGGGTGGGGGTGTAAGGGTTTTTTTTTCTGCAAGCTTAAGTTTGGGTTGTTTCTTTTCTCCTCTTCCCGGGGTTTGATGGGACGGTCCTCTGGGGAGGGGGGGGGGTTGGTATGGTTGTTTGTGTTTGTCTTTTTTTTGTTTTATGACTAAGCAGACTTTAACACACAGTCGGAAGAAGGCTGAGTGCACAGGTTCAAGAACTCCTGGCCAAAATTATGCAAAGTGAACAACTAAAGCAAGAGTCGACAGGAATGAACGCAAAGGTGGAGACTCTAACAGGTTTGCTAAATGAAGCAGAGGGCAAGACCATTAAAGTCAACAAAGGATATCTCTGCACTGGAGTTTCAGCTGCAGAGCAGTCTACTGCAGACAGGCTCAGGGTGAGAAAGGATGAGCTC
This sequence comes from Thalassophryne amazonica, assembly GCF_902500255.1. Taxonomy (NCBI): domain Eukaryota; kingdom Metazoa; phylum Chordata; class Actinopteri; order Batrachoidiformes; family Batrachoididae; genus Thalassophryne; species Thalassophryne amazonica. The sequence goes on from NC_047111.1 coordinate 53,567,179, forward strand.
CAGGATGAGAGTGATGGTCTTGGCACAAAGTTCCCTGTTGACAGAGAAGAGGCGGCTCGAAGCGTGCATTATCCAGCTGAAGGAAGAACTAGAGAAGCTCAACATTGAGATGATCAATGACTGCATGAAGAAATTAACATTGCAGGTTGAGCAGCTGATGATGGAGCTGTCGTCAGAGCACAGTAACGCACAGCTCCTGGAGACGGGCCTTCCCCAGCTGGATCATCAGCACAAGGAGCTGAAACTGAAGCTGCAGGAGGTGTTTTTTGTTCCCAGCCAACATTCCAGCCATGGTCCCTGGAGGGGGGCTTTGTTTTTTCTGGCCCAGGTCTGTGTGGTCGCCGGGAGGCTTCCCGTGAGGGTGGGGTACTGTTGTGGGCTGGGGTGTTTGGCTGGCTTGGTTTTTGTTTTCTGTTTCTCCCACCAGGTGGTATGCATTCAGGACTGAGTGGCTGAGCATTAGGACCTCACCCTGAACACCTGAGGCTTGTCATCAGGACTCACAGCTGTGGTGTATTTTGTCTTGATCAGAGATTGCTGCATTTAAACCTTGAATGCACAGTGTGTGATTGTCAGAGACTCGACCTTGTGAGCAGACGTGTGAGATCGACGTCAGGAGAACAATCTCACCATCACGGACGCAGAGACCGCTCCAGGTTTGACGCCACAGTCTGTGAAGGAGGATTGGGTGAGGTCTCACGCTCTTCAGCACACTTCCTGAGGTAATTTGGTTTTTGGTGACTTTTATGAAGTAATGACAGTGGATTTGGTGTCCCTCACACCTTGTGTTAGTGAGCTGTCATGTTATGCTAATTGTCTAATCAGCTTCTGCTGCAGTGGAGATTTGAACTGAGTTGTTCCGTGCCTGCAGGGTAAGAAGCTGATGTATAGATTTAAGCCAGGAAGTGTTTGCTGATTGCGTGCTCCTTTGAGCTGTGTCTCTCTGTGTGGAGTTGGACTCACCTCATGTTTTCTTTCTTCACAGACTTGGTTTGTCGCGGCCACCTGGGGGGTGTCGGCGGGGTCCCTGGGTCCGAACTGCTGTGGCTCCGGACCGTTTGCGCTGTTGAGAGCGCGCCGTGTTTCCACCTCACCAGACCGCGGACTTTTTAGTTGTTTAGCACTGCACACACTGTTATGTTTATTAAATTCTGCTATCTTTTGAACCGTGCTCTGCTTATTTTATGCTGGGTCCTTTCAAACGCTGGGTCGGTGCTCCGACCGCGTCCGAAACATAGCAGTCACTGTATATTGGCCTCCTGGCCCATGCTCTGAATTCTTAGATGAATTTGGTGTGTTCATCTCTAACTTGTCAACTAGTGCAGATAACATTGTGATCATTGATGACTTTAACGTTCATATAAATAAGCCTTCTGATCCCCCTGAAAATCATTTATGGAAATTGTGGATGCATTAGGATTTCAGCAATGCATTCGGGACTCGATGCACATTAGAGGAACTACCCTGGATTTGGTTCTCGCACGTAGTATTGCTGTCATGAATACTGACATCATGCTTCTTACATTAGGGGTCTCTGATCACTCACTTATTAAGTTTATAGTTTCACTGCCGTGTTTAGTGGAAAAACAACCTCATATATCACTACAGTGATGCATCAACTCCTCAACTAAGACTGAACTCGAAGCTAGACTGCCTGATGTCTTAGCATCACATTTGGCAAATACCCAATCAGTAGACAGTCTTGTGGATAGTTTAAACTTAGTGCTCAAAACTACACTTGACATGATTGCGCAACCTTTATTAAATCGCCCCCCCCCCCCCCCAAAAAAAAACACAGTCACCTTGGTTCAAGGAGTACTTGTGTGACCTTCAAGCATAAGGCTAGAGGTCTAGAACAGAAATGGCATATTTCAAAATTAGAAGTATTCCACCTTGCTTGGCGTGATGCTATCTTAGACTATAAGCAAGCATTGCTGGCTACAAAGCAGACCTATTACTCTGATTTGATTAACAAAAACAAGCATAACTCAAAGTTGTTGTTCGACACAGTGGCAACACTTATTCATGGAAACCACCTGTAGTTCGCTCTCCTTTTACAGCACAAGATTTCCTGGATTGCTTTGAGAAGAAAACAGAAGACATTAGGTTAAACATATTCCAGCATGCCTTAACCCAGCTACTACACCCTGCTATTGAGGTGGGCACCATTACTGAGGTATTACCTAGATTTACAGAATTTGAGAGTATCTCTCTAGGCATGCTGACGAAACTCATAACAACAAAAAGCACAACCTGTTTATTTGATCCTACAAACCCAATTCCATTGAAGTTGGGATGTTGTGTGAAGGGTAAATAAAAACAGAAAACAATGACTTGCAAATCCTCTTCAACCTATATTCAATTGAATATACCACAAAAACAAGATATTTAATGTTCAAACTGATACGCTTTTTTTGTGTGTGCAAAAATTTGTTCATTTTGAAATGGATGCCTGCAACACATTTCAAAAAAGCTGGGACGAGGCAACAGAATGCTGGGAAAGTTGATGGATGCTCAAAGAACACCTGTTTGGAACATTCCACAGGTGAACAGGTTAATTGGAAACAGGTGAGTGTCATGATTGGGTTGTAGCGAGAAGCCTGCATCCACCATTCAACCTCCTAAGTTTGCATTAAGCAGAAGTCATAAAAAAAAACATTCTTCAAAGAGAAACCCATTCCAACCAAGACATGGGAAATATCAAGTTGTCAAAAGGCTTTCCTGACCATAGCACAGGATGGCCAACTGTCATCAACCCCCACCACTAACAGGATTTAAGAATCTCTAAAGTGCATTCCTCACAGAGCTGTGAATCCCCTTATCAGCCCCAAATCCAGATGTTGCCAACTCCTTTCTCATCTAAAAACACAGACCCCAGAAAGACTTACTTTTTCCAAAGTCTAAAAACTATGTCTTTACAGCCAGATTACAGTAAATCCGTACCACAGACGAACTGCCATCAACTTGGGAATCAGACTGTAGTTTGTCTGGTTCAAATCGATGCAGGATTAACGGATTTAATATTTTACGATGAAATCTAACACCCAGTCCCTCCTAGTCCGTGAACCAAGAGTGACCCTTGTTGGATAAATTGGGGAAGGGCATGCAACTAACTTGTACAGTATTATAAAATTGTGTGTTATGAGTCGGACGCAGCTCGGAGAACCGACCAGCGTTTGAAGGACCCAGTATGAAATAAGCAGAGCACGGTACAAAGGCTAACTGAATTTAATACATAACAATGATACAAAAATAACAGAAAGTGCGGTCTGGCGTGGTGCGCTCCCAGCAGCGCTAACGGTCCGGAGCCAGAAGCTGTTCGGACCCAAGGACCCCACCGACACCCCCCAGGTGGCCGCAACAAACCGAGTCTGTGAAAGAAGGAACCATTATGTGAGTCCACACTCTACACACAGAGAGAACACTTAAAGGTGTACAAACAGCAAACACTTCCTGGCTTAATTACTAATCAGCTTCCCAACCTGCAGACATGGAACATCCAGTTCACAAAACTCCACTGCAGTGGAAGCCGATACATGACTAACATACAGCTCAATATAATAAAGGTGTGAGGGACACCACATTTACTGACTGTATAAACGTTAGTCACAAAATCTAACGTACCTCAGGAAGTGTGCTGACGAGCGTGAGACCTCACCCCTTCCTCTTTCACAGACCGTGCATCAAACCCTGGACGTTCTCTGCATCCACTGATGATGAGATGGCTCCCGAGACGACGATCTCACCCGTCTGGTCACAAGGTCGAGTCTCTGGCAAATACACACTGTATACTCCAGTCTTAAATGCCACCATGTTCCAATCCATATAGATGCACCTCAGCTGTGAGTCCTGACGAGCCGCAGGTGATCAGGGTGAGGTCCTGACAACCTCAGCAACACAGCCACTCAGTCCCAAATGCAAGCCACCTGGAAGGAGAAACAAAGGACAGAAACAAAAAGGCAGCCAGGCCCCCCCAGCCATATAACAGTGTGACCACGTTTAAACAGTTGTATTTTGGTTGTTGTAACAAAAAAAAAAAAGAGAAAAGAACCTGTGATCATTTAATTTCACCCATGGAGCTTATGTATAGCCTGCATGTTTGCTCTGATCATAGATTGTAGAAAGTTTATCCAGTGTGCTTTTTCATATATATAAATGTGTTGGGTGGTAGTTCTAAGGACATTGTTTACTAGAGTTTTGCAATACAAGACTTGATTGGTTTGTAAGCGGGAATTTTAAGAATAACAGACGCTGATTTATTATAAAACTAGACAAAGGAACGAAGAAGAAAACTACAGTACCCAGAATTCTTGGGGGTGGAGCTTTTAACTCTTTAAAAGCATGTGCCCCCGGGGAATCGCACTCTTGTTCTTACTCTTACGCTTGCTCTGCTCAAACCCTCTTACTTTCCTCTGTTCTTGGGTCTCGAGACGCTGCCTGGCTGTCCAAATTTTTATGACCCATTTTCTGCTATTATGTGTTGTGTAAACTTATTTCTTGTTTGTGCACGCAAACAAGAAATTACTTTTTCTTTTTTTCTACAGATAACTTTTGCTCACCTTTTGTAAAGTTAAACACGCAGGCGCATTTAACTTCCTTTTGTGATTTTTCAAATTAAAACCTTTTTCTTCTTTAACTCCAAATTCATCTCACAAACATTTTTCTTACAAAGTCAACTATTTTGTATCGAGTTTTGTGATTTGATCCGGCTTCCAAAGACGACGACAAAAGATGAATTTTTGTTTTGGCGAATAGAAAATAAAGACACTCAAGCCCTTATTCTGATGATTCCAGACTACAAGCACTGCAGAGATAAAAACTTCCAGGTCAGCTGAGACATCAACAGAGAGTGAACTGCCGCCGCAAGTCACAGCAATTACAACTGAAAGCACCTCTGTTAACCCACGAAACCGGGCGCTGTGACCGGCAGGGTCCCTTTCCCAAGGTACCGGAGACAGCTGTCTGGACAGACGGTTCATCGACTGAAAACCAGACAGCTCCCAGCATTGGACCTCATGGAGACCAGCTGCACAGTGCATGATCCAAGTAAGACCGTGGAAGGGTGTCAGAGCTATAAAAGAATGGCTTTATTTTAATTCTATTCACTGTCACTAACCATCTCTTGTTAATAAATACCAAAGTAAATTCCATGACGATTAAGGCAGAATTCATTCTTAAACTCCCACAACTAAACCAAATTATCTGAACGTCATACAATAATTGCTCAGAGAAATTCATCATCATCAAATTGCTTAATGTGATATGTACCGTTACTTAACTCCTGACTGAGTTAAATAAATGTTTTAAACGTGTGAAGTTGCCTGTGATTTTTTTTACAGAGGGGGTCGGACTTGATCTGTGGAACTTACGACTGTAAGATTAGAGACTGATTTTAATATTTCCTATTGATTGAGCCTAAAATCATAGATATTATAACCTTGTTATAATATCATTCAGTCATAGGTGGTGCCCCCAATATTTGAGGTAAAATTATCCACAAGTGATCATTTCAAATATCCTAAAACACATATTCCCGCTATAGGGTATAAAAGGAGCATCACCAAAAGGCACATTTCAAATTGTTTCTGGAAATCATGGACATCGTGTTCTCCGGACAAAAGAGGAAAAAGACCATCCAGATTGTTACCAGCGAAACCGTTCAAAAGCCAGCATCTGTAATAGTATGGGGGTGTGTTAGTGCCCATGGCATGGGAAACTTTCACGTCTGCGATGGCACCATCAGTACTGAAAGGTGCATCCAGGCTTTGGAGCAACACATGCTGCCATCCAAGCAACGTCTTTTTCAGGGACGTCCCTGCTAATTTCAGCAAGACAATGCCAAGCCACATTCTGCACGTGTTACAACAGCGTGGCTTCGTAGTAAAAGAGTGTGGGTACTAGACTGGCCTGCCTGCAGTCCATACCTGTCGCCCATTGAAAATGTGTGGCGCAAGATGAAGTGCAAAATATGACAATGGAGACCCCGGACTGTTGGATAACTGAAGTCGTACATCAAGCAAGAATGGGAAAGAATTCCACCTACAAAGCTTCAACAATTAGTGTCCTCAGTTCCCAAATGCTTATTGAGTGTTGTTAGAAGGGAAGGTGTAACACAGTGGTAAACATACCACTGTCCCAGCTTTTTTGAATTGTGTTTCAGGCATCCATTTCAAAATGAGCAAATATTTGCACAAAACAATAAAGTTTATCAGTTTGAACATGAATTATCTTGTCTTTTTTAGTGTATTCAATTCAATATAGGTTGAGGGGGATTTGCAAATCATTGTATTCTGTTTTTATTTACATTTTACACAATGTCTCAACTTCAATGGGATTGGGGTTGTCTACCAAAAAAACTGTTTAAGGACCTGTGGCCCCCTCTTGGGCCTACTGTGCTGGAAATTATTAATCTCTTTAACTTCTAGATCTCTTTCTAAATGTTTCAAATCTGCAGTGATTAAAACCATTACTTAAGAAACCTAATCTTGACCCTAGCGCATTGAAAAACTATCGACCAATGTCAAATGTATCATTTTGCTCTAAAATTCTGGGAAAAGTGGTTTCACGGCAGCTCAAATGTCTTTGAGCCACTTCAGTCTGCTTTTAGAAAATATCATTCCACAGAGACGGCTCTCACTAAAGTAGTGAATGATCTTCTGCTTGCAATGGATTCGGACACCACTATGGTTCTTGTGCTGGTCAGTCTCAGTGCTGCATTTGATACCGTGGATCATCATATTCTACTTGATAGGCTGGAAAATCATTTGGGGGATTACTTGGAGTGCACTTGCATGGTTGACGTCATACTTGACCATTCGTTCTCACTGTGTTTTGTACAATAACACCACCTCTAACCAAGGTTGGGTAGGATTACTTTGAAAGAATACATGTGGATTACATGTATCTATATATGTACATACATTTGGATTACTTGTAATCTGATTACTTTTGGATTACATTTCAAAGTAATCCTACCCAACCTTGCCTCTAAGCTTAGTGACATGAAATTTGGGGTTCCAAATTTCTCCCTTTATATAGCACCCCTTGGGCACATATTGCGGCACTTTAGGATTACCTTTCACTGCTATGCTGATGATACTCAGTTATACATGCCAATAACTGCTGGTAATCTCATCCACATAAAATCCTTAGAAGATTGCCTTGCATCAGTGAGAAGTTGGATGTCTAGAAACCTCCTACATTTAAACTCTGATAAGACTGAAATGATCGTTCTTGGTCCAGTGAGACATCGGTATCAATTTGACCAGTTAACGTTTAGCCTGGGTTCATGTGTCATACGTCACACTGACAAAGTGAGGAACCTTGGGGTAATTTTTGATCCTACATTGTCCTGGCGAGGCACAGCGGGCGGATGGACACAAATGCATGACTCAGATGTGGGTTAAGGAAAAGGCTTTATCCAAAAAACAGGCTCAGGTCGATACACAGGGTCACAAGCAGGCAGGCGGCAGTACAGACAGTGTTGAGGCGGCGGCGTGGTCAGTGACAAGCAGAGTTCCAGCACGAGCAAACAGGTGTATCAGAGAAGGCAAAAACGTAGTAAAAAAAAAAGCAGGGTTCAGGCACAGAGAAGCAGGTTAACAGGCTCAGGCAGAAACGTGGTCAAGGACAAGCACAGGTCGAGAACGGCAAAAACACAGACTATGACAGGATACAGGTGGCTTGGAACGAGGCAGAATGCACAACGAACTAGCAATGAGCTGTTGAAGACAAGGGGTTTAAATCAGAGGATAATCAGGGCGTGATGATATGCAGGTGCAGGAAAGAAGGCGTGGCTGAGTGAGACGAGTGGAGTAAAGAAGGCGTGGCTGAGTGAGATGAGTGGAGTAAAGAAGGCGTGGCTGAGTGAGATGAGTGGAGTAAAGAAGGCGTGGCTGAGTGAGACGAGTGGAGTAAAGAAGGCGTGGCTGAGTGAGATGAGTGGAGTAAAGAAGGCGTGGCTGAGTGAGACGAGTGGAGTAAAGAAGGCGTGGCTGAGTGAGATGAGTGGAGTGACAGGTGGGCGTGTCAGACAAAAGCAGGAAAAAGAGGAATATGACAGTGACAGAACAAATGTTAAACAATAAGGAAATAATGATACCTAGAATACAAATGTGGTAACAGAATAAACAAAGGCAGGAACAGAACAGAAAATTAAAGGCTGGACCTAACCTAGATGAGAACTCAACATGTGGCAGGAGTGTACAGAAAACCCTGATTTACAAATGTGCTCAAGACAGTGACTGAATAACCAGAAAGTAAAGGATGAAGACTAAACTAGAACAGAACTCAATAAGTGGCTGAAGTGTAACAGATAATCCTCAAAACTTAATGTGATAACACAGTATGACTAAATAAAAAGCAGAGACTAAACTATAACAGAACTTAACGTGGCTGAAGTGTAACAGATCATAAAACCAAGACCAAAGTGGAAGAAACAGAAAATAAACATTCAGGGTCAGACAGAAGGACAAAGAAAGGGAAACAGACAGAGACTGGGGGACAAAACCAGATTCGGGGCAGGTCCAGGGCTAAAGCCTGACATCTTTCACCTATAACTGGCTTCGTCATCAAATGTGGTATCTTCACCTTCCATGCAAATTATGACCCCTTTTATATAAGGTATGTCATGTTCGCTGAACAAATCCATCTGTATTGTTCCAAGCTTCACTAGTTTCCACTGATTTCTCTTAACAGCCAGTATATGCCAGATAATAACGTTGTAATAATAATATAATCATGGTGTAATATAATGTTTCTTTGTCTTTGAAATTGCATACAGGTGTAAGTCATTTCATGTGTTAATCAGAAAGAAAACACTAAGTAAACTGAAACTATAAAAGCAGTTCTGCAGACATTGACCTAATTAACTGAGGCCCATATGTCTGACAGATCTCTGGCTCTGACATGTAGGATGTGTCAGCATAGAAATGTGCTCCACTCGTGCATACTGCGTAATGTGATTCGCGTGTACTGACGAACGACACTGGACATGTTCTCTTTTGGAACCAACAACCGCAGGTGCAACATCCCTAATGTGTATATTTCATTGCAGAACAGAAACATAGGCTCATGCTATTCACCTATGTCAGATTCCGAAAGTTGTTGCAACCAATCTGACAACAACTGTACATTCTGCATGTGTGCTACACATCTGTGTGGAAAACGGGGAATATTTTGACATCACAGGAACTGTGTGCCTCTTGCAACCATAAGCAAGTAAAATATGTAAAGCTGCAGGTTAAAGGCCATTAAAGAGTTTAATTGTGGTGGCGTAACACCATAGCTGTGATCTGTTTAATGTAAACAAATTATTAGACCTAAGATAACCTCCATATTGTCAAGAAGATGGTTTGTTGTGCTGTGCACAGTCATTGAGTGGATTAGTTTGACCAGATCACAGGATTCCTTGAATGGAAAATTAAATTCATGTGAAGTCACAGTGCTTGAATTGCAACGTTTTAAAAACAAGCAAACTGGTAGCGATTCCCCAGACTTCCGCTCTACATATTTAATGTATATAGTGTCTTGAAAAAGTACTCAGTGCCTTTGGACACATTTAAATTTGTTTATGCCATTTCAAATTCAAAAACTAATCAGTGACTTTGATATTAAATTTCTAAAATTATCCTCCTTAAACTCAAACTCAAAGCAAATCTCTACTACTTGATATAAACAAAATAAAAATATCAAAGCCAAGAGGATGGGTTGCATAAGTAATGGTCCCCTTTGGTATAAAACATGTAAATAATCCATTTTTATTGCCAATTTTATTTCGACAAGTCAGGGGATGGATACATGAACACTTCCAAGTCACTGAATATGTCTTGGACTTAATTTGCATCTGTCCTTAAAAAATACAAAGTGGATGCATCACCAGTTGCATCACCAGTTATACAGCTTCATGATGAAGTGGTAAAGAGGAGGATTTTCTTAAAAATAGGACTTGACAGTTCAGCTCCAGTTTGCCAGAATGTATATCTGAGATGCAAGCCTAGATTTGATTTGTTCTGCTGGAAGAAAATCCTTCTCTCCTCCACTCTACTATGAAGCTAAGAGTAGTGATGCAAAATGCAAAACTTCCATTGTGCAGAATTCCTTGGAAATGTTCATGTATCCACTGTCTGACTTTTGTGAAGAAAACTGGCAATAAAACTGATTATTTTCGCATGCTGTACCAAAGGGGATGATTACTAATGCAGCTCATCATGTTTGATTTAATATTTTTATTTAATTCATATCAAGTTGTAGAGATTTGCTTTTAGTTTGAGTTTAAGGAGGATCATGTTAAAAATTTAAATATCAAGCAGGAATTACGATTTGCATTTGGAATGTCCCAAGGGGCTGAATACTTTTTCAAGGCGCTGCAAATCATCAGTTATATATATATATATATATATATATATATACGAGGTCTGTCAATAAAGCAACGGTCCTTTTTATTTTTTTCAAAAACTATATGGATTTCATTCATATGTTTTTACGTCAGACATGCTTGAACCCTCGTGCGCATGCGTGAGTTTTTCCACGCCTGTCGGTGACGTCATTCGCCTGTGAGCACTCCTTGTGGGAGGAGTCGTCCAGCCCCTCGTCGGAATTCCTTTGTCTGAGAAGTTGCTGAGAGACTGACGCGTTGTTTGATCAAAATTTTTTCTAAACCTGTGAGACACATCGAAGTGGACACGGTTCGAAAAATTAAGCTGGTTTTCAGTGAAAATTTTAACGGCTGATGAGAGATTTTGAGGTGATTCTGTCGCTTTAAGGACTTCCCACGGTGCGAGACGTCGCGCTGCGCTCTCAGCCGCCGTCGTCAGCCTGTTCAAGCTGAAAACCTCCACATTTCAGGCTCTATTGATCCAGGACGTCGTGAGAGAACAGAGAAGTTTCAGAAGAAGTCGGTTTCAGCATTTTATCCGGATATTCCACTGTTAAAGGAGATTTTTTTAATGAAAGACGTGCGGACGGGTCCGCGCGTCGGGACGCAGCCGACGTGGTGCGGCGGCACAGGAAAACACCTCCGTGTTGATAACCATTTGTAAAATCCAGGCGGCTTTTGATGGCTTTCAGTGGAGCGAGTATATGAGAAATTGTTTAACAGCAGGACATGTTCCAACTTGTCCTTAAGGCTTCCAACGGAGGTGTTTTTCCTGTGGCCGCACATGGGCGAAGTCTGATGCCAACGAGCTCAGTATTTGAGCTGCAAATATACTCTTTAACGGAGATATCTCTGGGGTGACACCACCTCGAGTGAAGAAGCACAGCGAGCCCCCTTCATTTCTTCTTAATGCTTGCGGAGGTATCTCTGTCCACTCGAACCATATGGAATCCAGGGATAGTCACGTTAGAGTCCAGTATCTGTTCGTTTGACCATGCTTTGGTGAAACACATGATACTGCACTCTCTGCACTCCCTCCTGATCCTGACAAGCACTTCCAATTCATCCATCTTTTACCCCAGGGACCTTATATTTCCTGTGATGACTGCAGGAATGCAGGGTCCAAACCTCCTCTTCTGTTTAGCCCCTGCTCTACAGCCTTCTCCTCCTTAGCTCTTCCGGTCTTTGTAGCCTTTGTAGCCAGCCAGAGTCCAGCGAAACCATCTGCATCTTGTGTACATGGAAGATGGTGCACCAGCGGTCCTTGCCAGAAAACCTCTCACTTCTCACTTTGCCCTTTAGATAGCAATGTGTCCCAAGTGACCATTGGGTTTACTTCACATTACACCCAAAACCATCCATTACAAATTAGATAACTAAATCCCACCTCTTTGTGTTCTATGCCCAGTATTTGGTCAGATTTCACTCTGCCTATGTAGGTTTTGACATGTTGCAAATGATTTGCACTTAGTGCATTTGTCATAGGGGCTTCAGTCTCAAAATCTATTGTCAAGGCATGGTCACTCACATGATAAATGAATGGGAAGTGCTAAGATGCATAGCATGACAAAGGCATCAGGCCCAAAGACACAAATGGAGCCAGGAAAAACAGGTGGGACAAACACCTGTGAAACTTAATTAAAGTAGAAATCTGAAGTTCCGCTCCAGCTGAAGATTATTAACCTTGCTTCTGTTTCTTAAACAGAACATTCCCCGAAGATCACTTTACTGCAGGGAAGTACTAACTACAGACCCCAAAAAGTTGACTTGGAAATTCAGCCATCATAATCACCTCCGGATAAATTCCCAACCGGATGTTACAACAGATGATTTCACTAATTAGTTTTTCCTCTCCGGCTGAAGGGGTGAAGTCAGTAAAACAGCTGCTGCAGTGTGTGGTTGCACACTTTATGCAATTATATTTGGTGTTCTGCTGAAATACATTTATGAGTGGAAAATTGTGCGAAGCTCTGAAATAATAAAACACACTAAGGTGTCAGTTCAAAGTTATATAATCTCTTATTTAGTCATAGATTTTTCAAATCTATATGATTTTTGAGACAATAAAGCTGTAAAATGATCAGTGTTGAGGCTTTGAGCAAAGTTTTCAACTAGCAATAATCGTGCTTCAGTTAAGCAGACATTGTCGTTTTAGATTTCTGCTCTGTACTCTCCGATGAAAAGTGGAATGATAGGACGATACAGTGCAACCTTCATTTATTAGTTCATCTTCAAAGAAATAATCCCCAGAGGAAAACTTGTGAGAAAGTAATGGCTGGGCACTTGCTCCAAAAATGAGCATTGCACCAGTGTTTTGAAGACATGTACAACAGGCTTATGTGACAGAATTCTGACAGAAGTGGGAAATCATACATTATTGGTAACTGTCCGCATTTTTAAGGTCATGAAATTACAGGATCTTTCACCTCGGCTACAGTGTGCATGTACATATATGCATGCAGTAATTATACATTGATGCATATGTAGTTGTGTACAACACCATAAATAAATAAATACATGCAATAGAAGAATTAGAAGTTAGTCCTATGTAGGCCCTGAGGCCCACTGGTGCCATTGCTTATCCCTGGATTTCATAACATGAAGCGAGCGAGAGTCTTTGATTCCTCCTCAACAATAATAATAATAATAATACATTTTATTTGTATTGCACCTTACATTTCAAAGAAATCTCAAAGTGCAACAGTATAAACTCAACAGTATGCAAGTTTAACGCAGGTTACTTCTCCAGCTAAGGCAAGTGCCCATTTACAGCTAGGTGGACTGGGACAATGCAGATGGAATGTCTTGTCCAACGAAACAGACAAGTAGCGTGACCGGAAACCAAACTTTCCTGTGACCAGGAACCAAACTACAGTCCTGTCTCTTGTGGTCTAGGAAATTGGTCTGGCTGCTTTTGTTGTGTAACCCCACCCCATGTTTTCGCTGATGAAGCTGATTGTCATCTACACTGGTGTTGTGGCACACCTATATCAATCAGCAGTAGATGCTGCCAGATATTTCCGTCACTGGAAATAAAAAATAAAACTGGCCTCAGGTGTGGTCTTACCTAACCTTCTTGCTCTTGGTCTGTGTTTGTTCCCTGTTTGGATTTGGTTATTCTCATTTTTGTGTTTTTGTCTTTTTGTGCAGTCTGCAGCCACCACCAGCTCCACTGGCCCACTTGGCTTCCTGTACCTGCAACCCACCCTCCAGCATCTTCACCTCCTGGTCTCCACACTCACTGAACAGTTAGCGAAAGCATTTCCGACACCCAGCACCAGCCAAGCCTCAAGCACCCCACAAGCAGCAACCACAAGCATGCTAGCCACTCCACCACACAACTCCCTGGTTTGTGATTCGTAACCATTTTCAGGCAAATTCGCAACCTGTTCATCCTTTTTACTGCAGCGTTTTGTAGTTTTTCTCAGCGAGTCTCAAAGTTCAGCACTTAACAAAGTAAAGTAGCTTACCTGATGAGTTTGCTCCCCTGGGGCATGCGTTGATGTGGATCACAATTCTATGGAAGGGCAGGTCCTTGATTCTGGCATTGTATGAGGAGTTATACAGGGAACTTCGTAAAGTGTTTTACCATCTGATTGGGGAGCAGACAGCCTCCAAGCAGTTGTTTAGGATCTGTCAGGGAGCCTGTAGCATTACTGAATACTCTGTAGAATTCAGCATCTTAGTAGCTCAGGCAGGCTGGGATGTCACTGTGCTGCAGGCCACATTTACGGCCCATTCACACATAGTACAAATAATTACAACTCAGGGCAACTCACGGCGGAACAGCTTGTGAGTGAACCACAGAAACATCGAGTCGACGGGCAGGCATACATGATGCCGCTGCGACGGTTCGTGCACACGACGGTGTCTGTTGAGCAGGAACACAGTGCGAGCAGCTGCACCACATTGCACTGCTGATGTGGAGAACAATAAAATAAAAATCAGCTGTATAATTAGTGAATATCACTGGGTTGATATAAATAATACATAAAACGTGACACAATACAGAACCCCACGGCTATATAACCCTGGTTAAAAAAAAAGTCACTCACGGGATTCGAACCCGTAAACTCTGATTACCAGATGGAAACATAACCACCGCACTACCATCACTATCCTGTGGGACAATGGTGTGGGAAAATGCCTGAAATCAATTAGACTGTCTTATCATTAATCTATTCTATTTTTATGTTTGTTTTGTAATTCCTTTTTATTCTACTGTGTTTTACCTTTTTATTCTGCCCTTTTGATTTTAAATTTTGATTTTATATTACTTTGTGTCATCATAAATTGTGTGTTATGTGAAGCGCCTTGAGGCGACTATGTCGTGAGATGGCGCTATATAAATTACTAAACTGAGATGATCAAGCGGACAATACAAGTATGAACCGCCTGTTCCTCTGTAGATGTAGATGATCAAAGATGTACAATCATGAAATTACATGAATGAGAAGCAGGGCACTCTCATCATGTCCACATCTGCTGGTGGTGTGTCCAGTCACCCCGCGCGCGTGTCCTGCCCGACACGTGTGTCTTGTGGACGGTGTGCCACAGGACAGACACCACATCATGTGGAACAGAGCTCACATGGGTCATGTGACATTCAGATTGCCGCAGCATGTTATGATCTGATGGTCCGTTTCACCTGGAATAGCCTGTCAATGTGCGTGGCTTGCGGGCGCTGGCTGCAGCCCATTGCAACAGCAATATATGTTTTTATGTATGTCCACGTGATGACAGCAAGCAGACACATGCATGTCACAGTGGGCAGTTGTTAGTCCGTGTCCATCCAAACACAGTACATGTTCCCCAGCCATGATGTCCAGAAACACAGATCTCCATAGCCGCTCCTGTCGGCGGACACACCTCCTGTCAGTTCAGTGCACACACCAACATGTCACTGTGTCTGTTTACAAAGCCACACTCGTGGGGGCACTTGGACAAATTTCACATCCAGCTTGACAGTGATCATCTGCTGACTGTTGTCGTACTAATAGTGAGAATGGCTACACATTTTCTACATGCCATGCGAGCGGTAGTAGATGTTCATGTGTGTCAGCTGGAATTTGGCCAACACCTGCCACAAGAGGGTTTGATGGGCTTGCACAGCGCACACTCTGTCTTTCAGCCACTGGTGTGCACAAATAATTGTAGCAACAGGTGTACGAGACGTTGGGGCAGCTACAATTTTTTGCATACGATCCCTGCTTCATGTGCACTTCATGCGCAATTTCACCAAATTCACACTGTGTGTGAAGGGGCCCTTAACAACAGCTTGACAGCCAAGATACGAGATTATCTGGTGGCTAGGGATGAACCACATTCGTTAGATGATCTTATTGCACTGTGCATTCAGTTGGATAACCAGTTGCAGGAGCGGTAAAGAGAGCAAGCCCAGAGGGGTCAGACATCTTTGCGCTCTCTCTGTCCACCCATGCGAGTCATCTCTCCCTCTCCTGAGGTGCCACTTCCCAGTACTGTGGCACTCTCTGCCAGCACAGCTATGCAGGTCGGCAGGTCCTGGATAATATCACAGGAAAGAGGACAATACTTAAAGGCTGGGGAGTGCATTCACTGTAATGTAAAAGGGCACATCCTGAGAAACTGCCCGTTTTGTCAAAAGAGGCCATTTACCTGCAGAATCCGGGTTGCAGGTGAGCTGTAGTTATACTACAGGTTTTTCCTCTTCCAAGACCCAAATCCATAATTCTATAAAGCCATAATTCAGCTCTATCAGAACCATTTTTTGACCTCTGCACAAATTGACTCTGGGGCAGAGGCTAGTTTCATTGATGAACATGTCATAACAAAACTTTGGATTCCCCTAGAAGAATTACCTACTCCCCCTTGGGGTTAGAGCTCTAGACAACCCCACACTAACCACCATCACGCACCGTACCATCCCACTTCACCTCATAACTTCCAGAAATCATCATGTGAAAATACAGTTATAGTTATTCTCCTCATCCACTCCCATAGTTCTTGGACACCCTTGTCTTCTCAGACACAATCCAGATATTGATTGGTCAAGTGGGACAATCACCCAGTGGAGTGAGATGTGTCTCTCCCACCGTATGTGATCCGTCATACCAATTAGGAATCCCGATGTCCCCTCCTCGGATGACACTCCAGTTGATTTGTCTCTGGTTCCATCAGTTTATCATGATCTCACCCCTATTTTCATTAAGGACAGGGTCCTGTCCCTACCACCTCACTGTCCCTATGACTGTTCCATCGATTTACTTCCCGGAGCCACTCTACTGTCTAGCAGGTTGTTCAACCTGAATTGCCAAGAACATGAATTGATGGAGCAATACATTTAGGAGTCTCTGTCCTCCAGTATCATCCAACCATCTTCTTCCCCGATGAGTGCCAGCGTCTTCTTTGTAGGAAAGAAGGACAGTACCCTCCACCTCTGTATTGATTACAGAGGTCACAATTAAAAACAAGTATCCCATCCACTTCTCAGTTACACCTTTGCACCCCTGCACAGCAGTTAGGGCCCCGTCACACTAATGCACAAATGCCGTGCAAATCACATGAACTGGAAAAACAAACAGAATTCGAGCTGCATTGGTACAGGACAGACATTCATACAGCCATGTACAAATGCCATAGAAATACCTAGAATGTGGTACGAAGCCGGCTCGAATGATTTGTGCAATTTGGAGCGCAACAGGAGGAGTACAGCACCTCCACCTGGAGGTAGTATGTGACCCACTATTGTTCATGTGCCTAATCACAAGCGCAAAGGTGTGAAAGAAGGTGGGGTCACCACAATCAGTGGTTTCAGGTGAAACCAATGTGGGACTTTGTCCCTTTCTAACAAGTGACTGATTGAGGTCACCTGTAGAAAAATGTTAATGGGGGTTGAGGCACATGGGAAGGAGTTTCAGCACTGCACTGTAGATGGGGGAAAGTTGGTGCCTCCTATGTTCATTGATGGTTGCTCACAGTGGACATAGATGACTTCTTCAACTCCTCTTTCAAATCGTCTGTCTTCCAGGTCAGAAATGTGAACAGTAACATCCTCGAACAACTGTCTTTTTCCTTAAGATGCAGATGTACAGCTGAGTCTTGTCCAGTCGAAGTGGCTCTTGTCTAATGTATAGATAGAGATAGTATAAAACCATTTTTAATAACTTTATTCTTTCAGTGAAATCAAAAACTTCCCAGCCAACTTATATGAGTTCATTGAACTTTTTGCATTTGGTGTGTGGGCTGATCAAAGACCTCAGATGGCTTTAATGTGGACTTATGGTAGCCAATTATCCAGAAAGACCTAATTACAAGGATACTTCAGCCCCACACACAAACATCCACAGAAAAATCAGCTCTACCTGAGCAGCATTATAAAGTGTATTCTATATATACACCAAGAAGTGTGCCAGCTGTCACTCACACAGTGATACATCCCAGGTGGGGGTGTGGGGGGGGGGGGGGGGGGGGAGTTGGGGAATCTGAAGAAACTCGCTGACTCGGAGTCAGGATAGAGTTTTAAATTGATCATAAATAGCAGAATCTTTTTGAGACCTAAGAGTCTGAAATTTGTACGTATGGTGAAGGGTGGCCGCCAAGAGGTTGGTTATGAAAAAGTGTTGAAAACATAGCAAACATAAACTTGCAGCCTGTCATGCAGGGACATTGCTAGATATAAAGTTGGGCACACTTTTTATGTAGAAAAATATAGAAACATACTCATGAATTTATGAAGATACTTATTTCAACATACATGAACATTTCCAACTTTTATGGCATAAAAAGCACGACCTGTATATATACTCAACAAAAATATAAACGCAACACTTTTGGTTTTGCTCCCATTTTGTATGAGATGAACTCAAAGATCTAAAACTTTTTCCACATACACAATATCACCATTTCCCTCAAATATTGTTCACAAACCAGTCGAAATCTGTGATAGTGAGCACTTCTCCTTTGCTGAGATAATCCATCCCACCTCACAGGTGTGCCATATCAAGATGCTGATTAGACACCATGATTAGTGCACAGGTGTGCCTTAGACTGCCCACAATAAAAGGCCACTCTGAAAGGTGCAGTTTTGTTTTATTGGGGGGGGATACCAGTCAGTATCTGGTGTGACCACCATTTGCCTCATGCAGTGCAACACATCTCCTTTGCATCATCCATGAAGAGAACACCTCTCCAGCGTGCCAAACACCAGCGAATGTGAGCATTTGCCCACTCAAGTCGGTTACGACGACGAACTGGAGTCAGGTCGAGACCCCGATGAGGACGCCGAGCATGCAGATGAGCTTCCCTGAGACAGCTTCTGACAGTTTGTGCAGAAATTCTTTGGTTATGCAAACCAATTGTTTTAGCAGCTGTCCGAGTGGCTGGTCTCAGATGATCTTGGAGGTGAACATGCTGGATGTGGAGGTCCTGGGCTGGTGTGGTTACACGTGGTCTGCGGTTGTGAGGCTGGTTGGATGTACTGCCAAATTCTCTGAAACGCCTTTGGAGACGGCTTATGGTAGAGAAATTAACATTCAATACACGAGCAACAGCTCTGGTTGACATTCCTGCTGTCAGTATGCCAACTGCACGCTCCCTCAAATCTTGCGACATCTGTGGCATTGTGCTGTGTGATAAAACTGCACCTTTCAGAGTGGCCTTTTATTGTGGGCAGTCTAAGGCACACCTGTGCACTAATCATGGTGTCTAATCAGCATCTTGATATGGCACACCTGTGAGGTGGGATGGATTATCTCAGCAAAGGAGAAGTGCTCACTATCACAGATTTAGACTGGTTTGTGAACAATATTTGAGGGAAATGGTGATATTGTGTATGTGGAAAAAGTTTTAGATCTTTGAGTTCATCTCATACAAAATGGGAGCAAAACCAAAAGTGTTGCGTTTATATTTTTGTTGAGTACAAGTAACAATAAAAGCTGATTCAAGTTACTGAAATTTCTTGCACATTTGCATGTATGTTAGTCCTTGTTTATCACCTACAACCACATCTAATCTCCCTCATTCTCATATCTCCTCACTGCTTCTCCATTTCTGTTTCGTCTGAAGTATTTCCTGATATCTACAGGAGTCATTCCGTAATGTGTTAATTAGTACATGATCATCTATTTAATTTATAACTTACTGGTGTCGCATCTGTGTCTTGTCACCATACCTTAATTCTAAGACTCATGGGGCCTCTTGTACAAAGATTTGCGTAGATTTCCTACTGAAACATTGCGTATGCTAAAACCTAGAAACTGTCGTACACACAAAAACATCCAGATGTATCAAAGTGTGTGTACGCATGGATCTAAGCACGTTCCATTTGTACATCCCAGTCAACATGGAATTGAGCACAAATGCAGACGTACCAAACTCCTCCCTTTCCATGCCCTTACAGTGAGGAAAATAAGTATTTGAACACCCTGCGGTTTTGAATGTTCTCCCACTTAGAAATCATGGAGGGGTTTGAAATTTTCATCTTAGGTGCATGTCCACTGTGAGAAACATAATCTAAAAAAAAATAAATAAATAAATAAATAAAAAAATCACAATGTATGATTTTTTAATAATTTATTTGTATGTTACTGCTGCAAATAAGTATTTGAACACCTACCAACCAGCAAGAATTCTGGCTCACACAGACCTGTTAATTTTTCTTTAAGAAGCCCTCTTATTCTGCACTCTTTACGTGTATTAATTGCACCTGTTGGAGCTTGTTACCTGTATAAAAGACACCTGTTCACACACTCAGTCAATCACACTCCAACCTGTCCACCATAGCCAAGACCAAAGAGCTGTCTAAGGACACCAGGGACAAAACTGTAGACCTGCACAAGGCTGGGATGGACTACAGGACAACAGGCAAGCAGCTTGGTAGAAGACAACAACTGTTATGATTATTTATTAGAAAGTGGAAGAAACACAAGATGACTGTCAATCTCCCTCGGTCTGTATTCCATGCAAGATCTGACTTTGTGGGGTAAGGATGATTCTGAGAAAGCTCAGAACTACACAGGAGGACCTGATCAATGACCTGAAGAGAGCTGGGACCACAGTCACAAAGATTACATTAGTAACACATGATGCTGTCATGGTTTAAAATCCTGCAGGGCAGCAAGGTCCCCCTGCTCAAGCCAGAACATGTCCAGGCCAGTTTGAAGTTCACCAGTGACCATCTGGATGATCCAGAGGAGGCATGGGAGAAGGTCGTGTGGTCAGATGAGACCAAAATAGAGCTTTGTGGAATCAATGTTTAGAGGATGAGAACAACCCCAAGAAAACCATCCCAACTGTGTAGCATGGGGGTGGAAACATCATACTCTGGGGTGCTTTTCCACAAAGGGGACAGGACGACTGCACCGTATTGAAGGGAGGATGGTTGGGGTCATGTATTGAGGTATTGGGGTCATTGTTGTTTGCCAAAATAACCTCCTTCCCTCAGTAAGAGCGTTGAAGATGGGTCATGGCTGGGTCTTCCAGCATGACAATGGCCCCAAACACACAGCCAGGGCAACTAAGGACGGGCTCTGTAAGAAGCATTTGAAGGTCCTGGAGTGGCCTGGCCAGTCTCCAGACCTGAGCTCAACAGAAAATCTTTGGAGGGAGCTGAAACTCCAAACCTGAAAGATTTGGAGAAGATCTGTATGGAGGAGTGGACCAAAATCCCTGATGCAGTGTGTGAAAACTTGGTCAAGAACTACAGGAAACGATTGACCTCTGTAATTGCAAACAAAGGCTACTGTGCCAAACATTAACATTGATTTTCACAGGTGTTCAAATACTTATTTGGCGCAGTAACATACAAATAAATTATTAAAAAAATCATACATTGTGATTTCCGGATTTTATTTGTTTTGATTATGTCTCTCACAGTGGACATGCACCTAAGATGAAAATTTCAGACCCCTCCATGATTTCTAAGTGGGAGAACTTGCAAAACCACAGGGTGTTCAAATATTTATTTTCCTCACTGTATATAAATATGCAAATTCATGTAACTAGGCCCTGGGAGCTGGGATTCCCCTGTCAGATCAGTCAACATAAACACAGAAAAGACCATTATACCAAGTGTGAGCTACAGATGATGGAAATGACGTGGAGACACACAGAGAAAGTTTATTTGGTATCCTGTCTAATCGAATAAACATGAAAGGGGACGCAATACAGAACCCGCGGTTATATAACGCTGGTTAAAAAATGTCACTCATGGGATTTGAACCCATAAACTCTGATTACCAGATGGAAACATTACCACCACGCTACCATCACTGTCCTGTAAATGGTATGGGAAAATGCCTGAAATCAAGAAGGACATTGACGTATTTAAACAAAATAAAAACCACGTATGTTACTGTAAACATGGTCCAGTGTGTTCTTGTCTCAGGTGGGAATGTTCACATGTTGATAATATTTGGGAAGTACAGTCCGTAGGTTCACTGGTTAAAGTCACCAGCGACAATTAAAACAAGATCGGGATGAGCAGTCTCTAATGCGCTGATGACGTCGTCATGGCGTTCACTGAGCGTTGCCGAGGAGTTGGTTCACGGGGGATGTAAAGATTAGATTAGATCGAATTATATTGATCCCTTGGGAAGACTCCCTCTGGGAAATTGAGGTTCCAGCAGCACTGTATAGCAACACACAGGATAAGAAACACACAGAGTATCAAAAGTGAAAGCAAAAAAGAAAAACAGTTTTCAAATATAAATGTAAATACACAATATAAATACAATACATACTGATCAATACTGGTTTACTGGCTACTACTGTTCCTCTCATTCCTGTCCTCTGTTTTTCTGTTACTCCTCCTCCTCCTGAGTGAGGAGTTGTATAGTCTGGTAGTCTGAGGGACAAAGGAGTTTTTCAGCCTGTTGGTCCTGCACTTGGGAAGGAGCAGTCTGTGGTTGAAGAGGCTCCTCTGGCATTGTCCATAATGTCCAGTGGTTTGTCCAGTGTTCTCTTCTCTTCCAGCCTGGATGTGTCCTTATTGGATGTGCTGCCCCTCCAGCACACCACAGTGTAAAAGATGACACTGGTTACTACAGACTGGTAGAACATCAACAGGAGTTTCCTGCAGATGTTAAACGACCTCCTCAGAAAGTACAGCCTGCTCTGCCCCTTCCTGTACAGGTGGTTGGTGTGGGTTGTCCAGTCCAGTTTGCTGTCCAGCTACAGCGCGAGGTACTTGTAGGAATCCACAGCCTCCACCTCAGCTCTCTCAATCAGAACTGGTTGCAGACCAGCGGCCAAAAAAAAAGATAATAGGGACGGCATTTCAGCAGTTAAAACTCCACATCTGGTGAACAGTGCATGTGGACATACATGCACACCGATGTGCACTGAAGTGCAGAATGTGTGCCCTTAGCTTGCATTTGTAGCTAAAATACATTTTACACTGTGGAAGGGAAAACCATCCATCCATTCATTTCACAGTATTACCAATGTAACAATGCACAGCCAAATACATTAGGTTGCTTTTAAAACTTGGATTGAGATTTTACTTGGGCACAGTGGATAAATACTGAGGCACTGGCCCCGTAAAAGGCCATCTGGTGACACCGTGCTGTCATAACACAGAAGAACTTTTTCCCCTGACGGCTGCACCTGTGTGTGAGGTGTGTGTACCCAGGCGACACCGAACAGTCTGGCAGCTGTGTGTAAGAAAAAATCAAAGCTTTCTGTGGAATACTGAGATATGCTTTGAGCACAAATCTCTCATTATCCAGTGTTAAGGTTGAGGTTTTCTTTAACCCTAAAACTGGTATTTGACTGTTTTGTGTTTGCTCCAATTCCATTTGCATACTGAATGTGAGAATATATTTGCATTTTAAGCAATGCATGTTATGATGTTTGACATCCATAATTTGCTGGAATGGTTTTCTCAATGATGATTAGAATGTTTGGGGCATGCTGGGCATCTCTGGTTGTGGAGATCAAGTGCAGGCCAGCTGCCGGATGCAAATTACAGCAATGACAAAGATGGCAAAAAACAATCAGGAAACAGTGAACTACAGTGGAGTTCTGGATAGATGAGATCTGTACAATCAAGTGCAAGGACTGCATTTGTGCTTGTCTTGAACCTTTTTCCTTTCGTGAGGTGACTGATGAAATAATTATCAATGTTTAATTTAATGATTAATCAATTATTTGTCTGAAATTGATCATATCAGTGTGACATGATGTTGATGTTGTACCTTATATTTTTTTATTTATTTTGTTGGCTATCAAACTATGATTTGTGAAAGGTTTGTTTGTCTGTCTGTTTCCCTCCATTTCCCAGGACTTTGGCCTTATTTCCACCAAACTTGGTATGTGGATTAAAGATGAGCACAAAGAGTGTTTCTGCACAGGTCAAGCTTACCGGGGTCAAAATTTTGATTTTTTGTTTTTTGTTTTTCTTAAACTCTGATGTCCACCAAACCTGGCGGACATATGGAGGTGGCTTCTGGAATTTCCCAGCAAGGTCAAATTTGTCAAAGGTGAGTGTCAAGCCAAAGGTCTGACTGTCTGTTTGATGGTCTAATCCTGCCAGATCATTTTGCTGATTCCTACCAAATATGGTACATCAATGAAAGCTGACACTGAAATGCTCTTAAAGACTAAATTTAGGCAAAGATCAAGGTCAGTAAATTTGATTTTCAACTCAGTTTGAACCAGAATTGTCCTGGCAATGTCAGCCACAAGTCAAGCATTTGGGTGAAAGTCAAGGTCACTGGTGTCAAATAGTCCTTACTCTTTTCTACAAATTTCTACAAATAGTATGACTACAACATGAGGTGCTACTGATGCCTTTTAATTTGCATGAATCATCGTGATTCATTTTTGTTGTTCAACCCTATACCCCACGACCCAATCTCGGATAAGCAGTTGAAGATGGGCAAGTGAGTGAGTGTACAACCCTTGAAATATTTTTGTCTGCTACCGCTGATGCTTGCACCCTATAATGAACCATCTTGAATAATATTTACACAATAACATGATTTTGGAGGGTCATCTGGTTGATTAATGGCCCTCCATCTATGGTTAGTAACTCTGTTTTTAGCAGCCCAAGATGGAGAACCAATAATCAACCATAGGGCCTGGAACAGAATCATGTAGTGAGCATTGTTATCACTTACACCGCACAAGCACATGCAAACCATACAGTATTTTCAAATTTCAGTTTAAATTTATTTTCATTTATATAGTGCCAAAAATCACAACAAAGTTGCCTCAAGGCACTTCTCACAAGTAAGGTCTAACCTTACCAACCCCAAGAGCAAACACACAGGTGACAGTGGTAAGGAAAAACTCCCTCTGATGATTTGAGGAAGAAACCTCAAGCAGACCAGACTCAAAGGTGGTGACCTTCTGCTTGGGCCATGCTACCGACACAATTGCCAATAAAAATATACAGGAAATTTTGTGAGTCCATGCTGGTGCTCAGGACGGAAGGCTTGCAGAAGAAGACACCACTCCCATCTCTGGATGGATCTGCTCCTCAAACAGAGAGAAAACAACAGAATCAGGCATCAGAAAGACAACAGATACAGTATCATTTGTCAGCATTTAGCAACAAGAATGACACATACTCTTCTATTCCGCAGTCCAGAATTCCTATGTTCACAGTATCCTATGCTTCCCAATTCCTATTTTCCCATTGTCCAATAACTCCAAGGGTCCATGTTCCTAGTGTGTGGGGTGGAAACTAGCAAAGGCTTTAGCACTGCACCATGTACCATTTTGTGCCTGATGGAAAATTCCACCCTCGATGCAAAGAACCACAATAATGGTCAGAAGAAACAGATTTATTGTAACATTAGTGCACAGTTAGTAACAACAGACACAGGCTGAGGTAAGGCACACAGGTGATCTCTCCAACAGGTAACAGTCTTTCAAGGGAACAGCAGAGAGGTTATCCAAAATGCAAGCAGTTGTTCAAAGCACATATTTATCATACTAAGCAAACAAATCCAAAAACATCAGGTAAAACTCAGTGTAGAAAACTTGAAATGGCATCATGGGTCTGTAATAAAAAAGCACAATACTATAAAAACACTGGAAATTAGTGCTCAAAAGAACAGGACAAACCTAGACAATCTGGCAATGAGGAAATGGTCTAATGACACTCATAAAGGCAACAAATGATTATTATGGTTAGGGTTGGTGGAAGTAGTAGGGTTAGTAATAGTGTGTTTAAAAAACCCTGTCAGGAAAATTTGAAAACAAGAGACAGAGGCAAAGTGACCAGCTGCCATTCGTCTTCAATCAGAGCTGGGTTTTACTGCAACAAGAAAATGGTCACATTGCCTCCAGCTAGGCAGGGCCAAAATAAATGCTGAATGAATTTCGTCAAAATCCGTGCAGTAGTTTTGACGTAAGCCTGCTAACAGACAGACAAATAAATAAATGGTGATGATTTTATTACATCCTTGGTGAATGTAATAAATGCATATTTATTGTCTACAGAGCTTTCATTTGTCTTTCTTTAGAAATGCCATGTGGTTTTTACTCACATCTGGTCTCGAGTGTATCAAATGATGAAGGCTGCAGAAGAAAATATTAATGAGAGCTTTGACGGACTTTCGGCTGCAGAAGGCTAATCTCAAGTAAAGTCTCATTGTTGACACGGAGGAGATGAATGACAACTTGGCAGCATTTTTGAAAGAACAGTTAAGCTTTTGTCAGAATGCTGTGATTCAATCATATAAACCTGAGGATTGATTGTGTGAGTGGAATCCAGCCAGACTGAAACACACATGTGGGCTATACATTCCTAATTCACATGAGGTCCATCAGTAATGAAAGTGAGGGAAAAAGGGATTAACTGAAACAAGCATGGGGGAGCATGGATCTTCATAAAGTCAATTTTAGATTATTCGCTGCATGAATTACAAGCTCTGTGTGAATGCTATAATCGTATAATTACTGTAAGAATTTACAAAATAGTGGGCTTTTTAAGAATACACAATCTTGTGTCATTAATTGCTGTAAATGTATTTATTTATTTGTGGGATCAGCACCTGTGTGGGCACAGACAACCCCCGGCTGCTCACCATTGCGCTCAAGGGCCGCCCTTATTATATGTGCCTGCTCAGTAATATCTGAGTTCCAATCCATAAGGTTCAAGGACTTTGTGGATTCTTTGTACAACCAGAAGATTAATTACAGCGGGGGAGAAAGACAGCATTTTACTGCAGCTCTGCTAATTATATGATCCATTATTGGCCTTCAAAGAATACCATACACAACAAAAACCATTCATTACCATTCTCTTAAAATGGAATAATTACATGACAACTTTGCGTTCCTGCCTCCTGACTGAGGTCAAGGTGAACGAATTGTACAAAAAAATTTTTAATGCATTGCTTTTCGTTTAGCATTACTTTAATTTACTGGCTAAATAATTGATTGTGTAGTCCACATTAGGTGATTTGTCTTTATATGCAATATTACAGACAGTGAAAATGTTTCTTTCACTGGAATAATCAGACTATATATATATATATGCTTCTTGTTTAGTCATTTTGTAACTTTGTAATTAAATAATTTTCTGGGTGGACTGGAGGACTTGATGATATAAATGATATAAATGCTTAGCATGATAAAAAATTATAACCATCATCATCATATGTAAGTTTTCTAAGAATCCCATTTCCTGGTTGCACTTAGTAATGGTTTAACATTGCCAGAATGTTATGCTGCATTTACACATGACGATGCATCACAAATGCCACGAAGTATACATTCTTGGCCGCTGATCACAAATGTGATGATTCGGTGCAGAGGCGTCAGGTGCCCAGAGGAACTGTCGTACCAGCTGCTGAACAATTCAGATCGCTCCAGATTGCTCCTCAAAATCCAGATTAATCCACAGCAGAACTTTGTGACTGCAGGCTTTGTTGGACTCTGTGCCATGGAGTAGCACAGAATGGAGGAGGAGGAGAAGACGGTGCGAGCCAGATGTCCAGCTGCATCCGGCTCTCCTCTGGCTCAAACTCATTCTCCCAAACATCAGGCACAACACCAGGTGGAAGGCATGCAGGAGCGTGCATTGGAATGAGACTTTTAGCCGACTTGGCGGCACTGTCCTTCTTTGGCATACTGTAGCAATGAAACTGAATGTGGTGCATCAGGGTTTAATTGTGCGCACATGAGAGAAATGATCTGTAGTGGCGCACAGTGAAATGTGACACCGCGTTACACTTTCTGTCAAAACTTGACAGTTTCCGTGCCAATTTGTAACAACACGTGACAGTTTGGGCTCAAAGAACCATCACAGGAATCACTACGAACGCTATCACACTCTATTAATGATCACCACTAATCAAGATGGATCAACACGCTCAGTTGTGCCAACAACTGTCTGCCAGTGAAGCCAGTGAAGAGACGCCCATTTTGGCGTCTCTTCACTGGCTTCCTGTCCCAGTGAGATCAGATTTTAAGGTTCTGCTACTAACCTAGAAAATTATTCATGGACTGGCACCTCCCTACCTAGCTGACCAAATTAAACCTTACGTACCGGCCCGGGCTTTACGTTCTCAGGGTGCAGGACTACTTTGTGTCCCTAGGGTGAATAAGAAGTCTGCGGGTCACAGAGCTTTCTCTTATCGTGCCCCTGTTCTGTGGAATGGTCTCCCTGCATCAATAAAACAATCAGATTCTGTGGAGACTTTCAAGTCCAGACTTAAGATGCACTTCTTTTCCCTTTCATATGGCCAGCATACTGGTACAGTTTTGTTTTACGCTTTTTACTCTTTTAATTCATGTTATTAGTAATTGGAGTGGGCCGCGGCCTCAACTTCACCTAAATTCTGGGTCTTTTAGTGAAGCTTAGGACTAGCGGCCGGCGATCACCTTAGTATTTCTTCTGTTTTTCTTGTTGATTAATGCTGGCAAATTATACAGTATTTTTTGTCTTTCTGATGCCTGATTCTGTTTTTTCTCTGTTTAAGGTGCAGCTCCATCAATCAATCAATCAATTTTTTTTTTTATATAGCGCCAAATCACAACAAACAGTTGCCCCAAGGCGCTTTATATTGTAAGGCAAGGCCATACAATAATGATGTAAAACCCCAACGGTCAAAACGACCCCCTGTGAGCAAGCACTTGGCTACAGTGGGAAGGAAAAACTCCCTTTTAACAGGAAGAAACCTCCAGCAGAACCAGGCTCAGGGAGGGGCAGTCTTCTGCTGGGACTGGTTGGGGCTGAGGGAGAGAACCAGGAAAAAGACATGCTGTGGAGGGGAGCAGAGATCGATCACTAATGATTAAATGCAGAGTGGTGCATACAGAGCAAAAAGAGAAAGAAACAGTGCATCATGGGAACCCCCCAGCAGTCTACGTCTATAGCAGCATAACTAAGGGATGGTTCAGGGTCACCTGATCCAGCCCTAACTATAAGCTTTAGCAAAAAGGAAAGTTTTAAGCCTAATCTTAAAAGTAGAGAGGGTGTCTGTCTCCCTGATCTGAATTGGGAGCTGGTTCCACAGGAGAGGAGCCTGAAAGCTGAAGGCTCTGCCTCCCATTCTACTCTTACAAACCCTAGGAACTACAAGTAAGCCTGCAGTCTGAGAGCGAAGCGCTCTATTGGGGTGATATGGTACTACGAGGTCCCTAAGATAAGATGGGACCTGATTATTCAAAACCTTATAAGTAAGAAGAAGAGTTTTAAATTCTATTCTAGAATTAACAGGAAGCCAATGAAGAGAGGCCAATATGGGTGAGATATGCTCTCTCCTTCTAGTCCCCGTCAGTACTCTAGCTGCAGCATTTTGAATTAACTGAAGGCTTTTTAGGGAACTTTTAGGACAACCTGATAATAATGAATTACAATAGTCCAGCCTAGAGGAAATAAATGCATGAATTAGTTTTTCAGCATCACTCTGAGACAAGACCTTTCTGATTTTAGAGATATTGCGTAAATGCAAAAAGCAGTCCTACATATTTGTTTAATATGCGCTTTGAATGACATATCCTGATCAAAAATGACTCCAAGATTTCTCACAGTATTACTAGAGGTCAGGGTAATGCCATCCAGAGTTAGGATCTGGTTAGACACCATGTTTCTAAGATTTGTGGGGCCAAGAACAATAACTTCAGTTTTATCTGAGTTTAAAAGCAGGAAATTAGAGGTCATCCATGTCTTTATGTCCGTAAGACAATCCTGCAGTTTAGCTAATTGGTGTGTGTCCTCTGGCTTCATGGATAGATAAAGCTGGGTATCATCTGCGTAACAATGAAAATTTAAGCAATACCGTCTAATAATACTGCCTAAGGGAAGCATATATAAAGTGAATAAAATTGGTCCTAGCACAGAACCTTGTGGAACTCCATAATTAACTTTAGTCTGTGAAGAAGATTCCCCATTTACATGAACAAATTGTAATCTATTAGACAAATATGATTCAAACCACCGCAGCGCAGTGCCTTTAATACCTATGGCATGCTCTAATCTCTGTAATAAAATTTTATGGTCAACAGTATCAAAAGCAGCACTGAGGTCTAACAGAACAAGCACAGAGATGAGTCCACTGTCCGAGGCCATAAGAAGATCATTTGTAACCTTCACTAATGCTGTTTCTGTACTATGATGAATTCTAAAACCTGACTGAAACTCTTCAAATAGACCATTCCTCTGCAGATGATCAGTTAGCTGTTTTACAACTACCCTTTCAAGAATTTTTGAGAGAAAAGGAAGGTTGGAGATTGGCCTATAATTAGCTAAGATAGCTGGGTCAAGTGATGGCTTTTTAAGTAATGGTTTAATTACTGCCACCTTAAAAGCCTGTGGTACATAGCCAACTAACAAAGATAGATTGATCATATTTAAGATCGAAGCATTAAATAATGGTAGGGCTTCCTTGAGCAGCCTGGTAGGAATGGGGTCTAATAAACATGTTGATGGTTTGGATGAAGTAACTAATGAAAATAACTCAGACAGAACAATCGGAGAGAAAGAGTCTAACCAAATACCGGCATCACTGAAAGCAGCCAAAGATAACGATACGTCTTTGGGATGG
This sequence comes from Thalassophryne amazonica, assembly GCF_902500255.1. NCBI lineage: Eukaryota > Metazoa > Chordata > Actinopteri > Batrachoidiformes > Batrachoididae > Thalassophryne > Thalassophryne amazonica. Next base: position 53,597,536 of record NC_047111.1, read on the forward strand.
CTATGAGTAATTTTTTCTCTAATAGTTAAAATTTTGTTAGCAAAGAAAGTCATGAACTCATTACTAGTTAAAGATAATGGAATACTCAGCTCAATAGAGCTCTGACTCTTTGTCAGCCTGGCTACAGTGCTGAAAAGAAACCTGGGGTTGTTCTTATTTTCTTCAATTAGTGATGAGTAGAAAGATGTCCTAGCTTTACGGAGGGCTTTTTTATAGAGCAACAGACTCTTTTTCCAGGCTAAGTGAAGATCTTCTAAATTAGTGAGACGCCATTTCCTCTCCAACTTACGGGTTATCTGCTTTAAGCTACGAGTTTGAGAGTTATACCATGGAGTCAGACACTTCTGATTTAAAGCTCTCTTTTTCAGAGGAGCTACAGCATCCAAAGTTGTCTTCAATGAGGATGTAAAACTATTGACGAGATACTCTATCTCCCTTACAGAGTTTAGGTAGCTACTCTGCACTGTGTTGTTATATGGCATTAGAGAACATAAAGAAGGAATCATATCCTTAAACCTAGTTACAGCGCTTTCTGAAAGACTTCTAGTGTAATGAAACTTATTCCCTACTGCTGGGTAGTCCATCAGAGTAAATGTAAATGTTATTAAAAAATGATCAGACAGAAGGGAGTTTTCAGGGAATACTGTTAAGTCTTCTATTTCCATACCATAAGATCTAAGATATGATTAAAGTGGTGGGTGGACTCATTTACTTTTTGAGCAAAGCACTAAGTCAGACAAAAGGTCTGAAAATTCACAGAGAAACTCACAGTAACGACCAGGTGGACGATAGATAATAACAAATAAAACTGGTTTTTGGGACTTCCAATTTGGATGGACAAGACTAAGAGACAAGCTTTCAAATGAATTAAAGCTCTGTCTGGGTTTTTGATTAATTAATAAGCTGGAATGGAAGATTGCTGCTAATCCACCGCCCCGGCCCGTGCTACGAGCATTCTGACAGTTAGTGTGACTCGGGGGTGTTGACTCATTTAAACTAACATATTCATCCTGCTGTAACCAGGTTTCTGTTAGGCAGAATAAATCAATATGTTGATCAATTATTATATCATTTACCAACAGGGACTTAGAAGAGAGAGACCTAATGTTTAATAGACCACATTTAACTGTTTTAGTCTGTGGTGCAGTAGAAGGTGCTATATTATTTTTTCTTTTTGAATTTTTATGCTTAAATAGATTTTTGCTGGTTATTGGTAGTCTGGGAGCAGGCACCGTCTCTACGGGGATGGGGTAATGAGGGGATGGCAGGGGGAGAGAAGCTGCAGAGAGGTGTGTAAGACTACAACTCTGCTTCCTGGTCCCAACCCTGGATAGTCACGGTTTGGAGGATTTAAGAAAATTAGCCAGATTTCTAGAAATGAGAGCTGCTCCATCCAAAGTGGGATGGATGCCGTCTCTCCTAACAAGACCAGGTTTTCCCCAGAAGCTTTGCCAATTATCTATGAAGCCCACCTCATTTTTTGGACACCACTCAGACAGCCAGCAATTCAAGGAGAACATGCGGCTAAACATGTCACTCCCGGTCTGATTGGGGAGGGGCCCAGAGAAAACTACAGAGTCCGACATTGTTTTTGCAAAGTTACACACCGATTTAATGTTAATTTTAGTGACCTCCGATTGGCGTAACCGGGTGTCATTACTGCCGACGTGAATTACAATCTTACCAAATTTACGCTTAGCCTTAACCAGCAGTTTCAAATTTCCTTCAATGTCGCCTGCTCTGGCCCCCGGAAGACAATTGACTATGGTTGCTGGTGTCGCTAACTTCACATTTCTCAAAACAGAGTCGCCAATAACCAGAGTTTGATCCTCGGCGGGTGTGTCGTCGAGTGGGGAAAAACGGTTAGAAATGTGAACGGGTTGGCGGTGTACACGGGGCTTCTGTTTAGGGCTACGCTTCCTCCTCACAGTCACCCAGTCAGCCTGCTTTCCCGGCTGCTCGGGATCTGCCAGAGGGGAACTAACGGCGGCTAAGCTACCTTGGTCCGCACCGACTACAGGGGCCTGGCTAGCTGTAGAATTTTCCACGGTGCGGAGCCGAGTCTCCAATTCGCCCAGCCTGGCCTCCAAAGCTACGAATAAGCTACACTTATTACAAGTACCATTACTGCTAAAGGAGGCCGAGGAATAACTAAACATTTCACACCCAGAGCAGAAAAGTGCGGGAGAGACAGGAGAAGCCGCCATGCTAAATCGGCTAAGAGCTAGTAGCTACGCTAAGCTAGCGGATTCCTAAAAACACGCAAAGTGAATAATGTGTAAATAATTTAGAGGTGATTCAGCAGAATGAGTGCTTTAGTTAAGGCACGTAAAGATTACACTGGGAAACAAATCGTAATCTAGATAACTAGATCAATCTAACTGCGCAGATTAAACAGCTAACAGATACAGAAAAACACCGCTGTGCTCCGCTGTGTCCATCCAGACATGGGAGTTGTGTTTGTGTTGGTGATCCTCCTGTCCTGTGCACCAACAGCAATTCTTGTATATTCGTCCGTGAATTGCTCTGTGAATTATTTCTGTAAATTATGTTTGTAGCATGGCCCAAGCAGAGGGTCACCCCTTTGAGTCTGGTCTGCTTGAGGTTTCTTCCTCAGAGGGAGTTTTTCCTTACCACTGTTGCTCTGGGGGTTGGTAAGGTTAGACCTTATCTGTGTGAAGCACCTTGAGGCAACTCTGTTGTGATTTGGCGCTATATAAAGGAAAATAAACTGAAATTGAAATTGAAAAAGTTGTGATCTTCACAACTTGATGCGAAATGAAGGTGGTGCGTGTCATTCGTGGAAGATTTTTTTGACAGCCAAAAACACGCTCCACGAAAATCATGCACCAACACGCACTGTTAAGAATCCTATTCAGATGCGTTAAGTCACGTCAAGAATGTCAGGAATGTGCCAAGAATGATGCAAATATGACATTCGTAACATGTCCTGCCTGTGTGTAAACGCAGCATAAAGGCTTTCAGGATAAGAAAGGTTAACATTTAGGCTGCAGTGTGCACAGTTGGGTGTCATCTAGTGGTGAGGTTTCATACTGCATTACAGTTTCACCAGTCAACCGATTTTAGGGGAACCATTTGATCTGTGATACCGGGTACTAAAAAGAAGACCTGAAAGTTTAGCTACAGTTTGCCAGAAGGTACATCTGAGATGTGAAGCTCGTCAATTTAAAATGTTGTAAACGGCCCCTTGCTCCTTTAAGTACTTTAAAAATCTACATTAAATCATCAGTTTTAATTATACAATTTTTCAGGAACAGATTCATTTCCCCAAAAATGAGTGGTGTGTCCTCCCTTCCCATCCTACAATAGACCAGTGTTCTCCAATCAAATGGTAGTGACAGGACTGATTATTTACCTGTCTGTTTAGTTTAGATGTAAAACTATTTTCTTTTAGATTCTACTGTTTTTGTTTGGGGATGTCACAGTGGATACGGGATAGAGCCACGTGTGAATTTGGCACAACTTTTACACCAGATGCCTTTCCTGATGCAATTCTAGATATACACGGATAATAAGCACGGTAAGCTTTCTAGACTTCCTTGCAGGAAATTAAATTGCTAACCACTGCCCTCGCTGATTTTCTGCAGGCACTTGCCCACATGCTGCTTTTGTTCACCTCAGGTCACATGTCTAACCACACCCACCTGGCCTGTGTTCTCTGTCTCAGTGTATCTGCCTCCATAGATGAAGTAGTTTGTAATCATCAGGGGCCTCCTGTATTAAGACTTGCGTTGATTTCCAACTGAAACATGCCATACGCTAAAACCCAGGAATTGGCATAAACACAAAAATACTGAGATGATCAAAGTGTGCATACGCATAAATCCAAGCATGTTCCATTTGTACATCGCACAGAATGTGGAATTAAGCGCACATACAGACGTACCAAGCTCCCTTTCCATGCCCCTATTGGAACATGCAAACACATGTAAAAAGGCCCTTGGAGCTGAGATAAAAATCACTCACCGCACTCATGCATTTAACATAAAAATGACTTACGGCCCCATACTGAAATGGCGTGTGAGTCTAGAATGCAGTTAGCAACATCCTTTGTTCAGTGTTGTCAGCTAATATCTGTGGCTTCTCCAAAAATATTAGTTCTATCAATGTTCTATTTTGGCAGGGTTCATCCTTAACCCAACCCATCTTGTGAACCCAAGATGGCGGCGCACATAGACGCAGCGGCTCACGGCTCTCCACTCTTCGTGCTTTATTTAGTATGTTTGCATGTGTGTTGCTGGACAAAGCCTACATTCAGTCGCCAGGATCTGCTGAGTCTGGGATTCCGCTGTGGAATGACAATCTCGATCACGTCGGACTACCAACGCTTTCACGACATACCGGAGGACATAGCCAGGACTCCGGGGTCTCCGTGGGTAGTCCTCCCAGGCGGCAAGCCCAAGAGGAGGCGTAAACAAAGGAAGCAAAAGCAAGGCTGCAGGGCCGGCCCACTAGCACGGCTTAAGAGACAACTACTGAAGCCGCCGCTCCCCAGCCTCTTCCTGTCCAACGCCAGATCCATTGTGAATAAGATTGATGAGCTGAGATTGCAGACTGCGGTAAACAAGTGTTTCTGGGACTGTTGTGTCACAATAATAACAGAGTCCTGGCTGCAATCATCTGTACTGGACTCGGCTATTGAGTTAGCCAACTGCATGGCTCACTGCTACGATAGGAACAGCGACTCCGGTAAGAGCAGAGGAGGGGGACTGTGCATCTATACCAATAACAGCTGGTGCAGAAATGCAGAGACTGTAGACAGCCATTGTTCCCCGGACTTGGAATATTTGACTGTGCGATGCAGACCTGTTTATCTTCCTCGCGAGTTTACCGTCGTCATGGTGACGGCCGTATAATTCCACCTGATGCTAATGCTAACTTAGCCCTGGAGGAGCTACATAGAGCGGTTAGCAGCCAGCAGAGCGCTTACCCTGAAGCCGTGCACATCATAGCAGGGGACTTTAACCATGCTGAACTTAAGTCAGTACTCCCTAGATTCCATCAGCATGTTAAATGTGCAACTAGGGGTGTAAAAACGCTGGACAAAGTATATAGCAACATAAAGAAAGGCTATAGAGCAAGACCATTATCACATCTGGGACTGTCAGATCACTTGTCCATGCTGTTGATTCCTGCATACACCCCCCTCAGGAGGAGAGCTCCTCCAACCATAGGGACTATAAAAACTTGGCCAGAGGGGGCATTACATCAGCTGCAGGACTGTTTCAAGGGCACAGATTGGAGTGTGTTTGAACACCAGGACCTGGAGGAGTACACCATATCTGTGCTCTCTTACATCAGTTTTTGTGTTGACAGTGTCACTGTTGACAAACGTTTCTGGGTGTATGCTAACCAGAAACCCTTGATGACTAAAGAGGTCAAGGTACTGCTGAGGCAATGTGATGTCGCTTTCAGGTCTGGGGATGGGGTGCAGTACAGCACAGCCAGAGCCGACCTGAAGAGATGCATCAGAGAGGCCAGAACAACATACAAGATGAAGGTTGAGGACCATTTTAGCAACAACAACACGCGCCAGGTGTGGCAGGGACTCCATCACCTCACCCACTTTAACTCCAGCACTGCAATGGCAGAGGGTGGCGCTGCGCTAGCGGAGGAGCTGAACCACTTCTTCGCACGCTTTGAGGTGGAAAGACCTGAGGCAGCTGCAGATCAACCACTGAACAACAACAACAACAGCATCAGCCTCTTAGTGCAGGAACATGAGGTGAGGTGCACACTGAGAGCAGTGAACCCCAGGAAGGCCGCTGGACCAGATGGGGTGACTGGAGGGGTCCTCAGGGAGTGTGCAGATCAACTGGCTGGGGTCTTTACCAAGATCTTCAATGAGTCAATGTCTCAGTCTGTCATCCCACCATGCCTGAAGTCACCCACAATGGTCCCACTGCCTAAAAAGACCACCATCAGCAGTCTAAATGATTACAGACCAGTTGCTCTGAGACCTGTGGTCATGAAGTGTTTTGAGAAACTGGTCTGACACCACATCATGTCCTGTCTTCCACCTACATTCAATCAATATCGGTTTGCATATAGAGCTAACAGATCGACAGATGATGCCATCTGCACAGCACTCCACGCCACCATCTTCCATCTGGAAATGCAGGGGCGCTATGCCAGGATGCTCTTTGTTGACTTTAGCTCTGCCTTTAACACCATACTCCCGGACAGACTGATAATTAAACTCATGGACATCAGGCTCCCTAACACCATCTGCTGCTGGATCAGGGACTTCCTCTCTGACCGTGTGCAGAGAGTCAGAGTCGGTAACCATTTCTCCACAGCCCTCAGCCTCAACATCAGCTCTCCACAGGGTTGTGTATTGAGTCCCCCGATTTACACTCTGTACACCTACGACTGCATCAGCACCCACCCAGACAACGTCATCGTTAAATTTGCGGATGACACCACCTTAGTGGGACTCATCTCGGGAGGAGACGAGACAGCGTACAGGGTGGGGGTTCAGAGGCTGGTCGGGTGATGTGCAGAGAACAACTTGGTCCTCAACACCTCCAAGACAAAGGAGGTGATTGTGGACTTCAGGAGGAGAAAGACTGATCTGCAGCCCATCTGCATAAATGGAGAGTATGTGGAGAGGGTGCTCAGTTTCAACTTCCTGGGTGTGCAGGTAGATGCAGACCTCCAATGGAGATCTAACACCTCGGCGGTTGTGAAGAAGGCTCAACAGCGGCTCCACTTCCTGAGGATCCTCAAGAGGGTCAACTTGAAAGAGGAGCTACTGACCGTCTTTTACCGCTGCTTCATTGAGAGTGTGCTGACGTACTGCATCTCTGTGTGGTTCTCCAGCTGCACTATGGCACACAGGAAAGCACTACAGAGGGTCATTAACACCGCGCAGAAGATTATTAGCCATCCCCTCCCCTCCCTACAAGATTTATACAGCACCCGCTGTCTCAGGAGAGCATGCAGCATTCTGGGAGATAACACACACCAAGGGCACGGGATCTTTCAGCTGCTGCCCTCAGGCAGATGGTTTGGGATGCTGAGGGCAAGGACAAACAGACTGAGGGACAGTTTTTATAACAGGGCCATCGCCCTGTTAAACAAAATATCTGACATTGACATTATGTCACTCAATTACGGGCCAGGTGCAATTACAACCACATTGAGTGCATTATTATAATTTTATATAGTATTAATGTACAGTTTTGTTTTGTTTTTAAATGTATGTTGTGTGTTATATGTTTATACACTCAACAAAAATATAAACGCAACACTTTTGGTTTTGCTCCCATTTTGTATGAGATGAACTCAAAGATCTAAAACTTTTTCCACATACACAATATCACCATTTCCCTCAAATATTGTTCACAAACCAGTCTAAATCTGTGATAGTGAGCACTTCTCCTTTGCTGAGATAATCCATCCCACCTCACAGGTGTGCCATATCAAGATGCTGATTAGACACCATGATTAGTGCACAGGTGTGCCTTAGACTGCCCACAATAAAAGGCAACTCTGAAAGGTGCAGTTTTATCACACAGCACAATGCCACAGATGTCGCAAGATTTGAGGGAGCGTGCAATTGGCATGCTGACAGCAGGAATGTCAACCAGAGCTGTTGCTCATGTATTGAATGTTCATTTCTCTACCATAAGCCGTCTCCAAAGGCATTTCAGAGAATTTGGCAGTACATCCAACCAGCCTCACAACCGCAGACCACGTGTAACCACACCAGCCCAGGACCTCCACATCCAGCATGTTCACCTCCAAGATCGTCTGAGACCAGCCACTCAGACAGCTGCTGAAACAGTCGGTTTGCATAACCAAAGAATTTCTGCACAAACTGTCAGAAACCGTCTCAGAGAAGCTCATCTGCATGCTCGTCGTCCTCATCGGGGTCTCGACCTGACTCCAGTTGCTCACATTCGCTGGCGTTTGGCACGTTGGAGAGGTGTTCTCTTCACGGATGAATCCCGGTTCACACTGTCCAGGGCAGATGGCAGACAGCGTGTGTGGCGTCGTGTGGGTGAGCGGTTTTCTGATGTCAATGTTGTGGATCGAGTGGCCCATGGTGGCGGTGGGGTTATGGTATGGGCAGGCATCTGTTATGGATGAAGAACACAGGTGCATTTTATTGATGGCATTTTGAATGCACAGAGATACCGTGATGAGATCCTGAGGCCCATTGTTGTGCCATACATCCAAGAACATCACCTCATGTTGCAGCAGGATAATGCACGGCCCCATGTTGCAAGGATCTGTAGACAATTCTTGGAAGCTGAAAATGTCCCAGTTCTTGTATGGCTGGCATACTCACCAGACATGTCTATCTGTGGCATTGTGCTGTGTGATAAAACTGCACCTTTCAGAGTGGCCTTTTATTGTGGACAGTCTAAGGCACACCTGTGCACTAATCATGGTGTCTAATCAGCATCTTGATATGGCACACCTGTGAGGTGGGATGGATTATCTCAGCAAAGGAGAAGTGCTCACTATCACAGATTTAGACTGGTTTGTGAACAATATTTGAGGGAAATGGTGATATTGTGTATGTGGAAAAAGTTTTAGATCTTTGAGTTCATCACATACAAAATGGGAGCAAAACAAACTAAAAGTGTTGCATTTATATTTTTGTTGAGTGTATGTTGCACTGAGGAGAGGGCCGTGCCCCAATTTTGTTGTGCTGGTATACACTGTATAACTGTGCAATGACAATAAAGACTTTAAACTTGGTGCATTGCAGCTCAACATTCATTATTTACTGGCTAGCTAAAATTACTAATTTCTCCAAAAATATTTGTCCTATCAACTTTCCATTTATTTGTCCATCCCATGACTTCTCCAACAATACTTTTAGATTTAGAATGTCTGTTACTTAACAGCTTTCAAAACATAGTGGTGTCATATATAAATGGCTGTTATTCCAGAATAGTTAATGACAAATTTTGTTAAACCCCTTGAATTAAAACTAAATAGTTCATCTTGACTGTGTTATTTTAACTCCACTGTGGTGGTAACCAGAGGCAGAATTACAGACATACAAAATGTGTCATTGTCCAAATACTTATGGACCTGACTGTATGTAACCATGATTGGCTGATTGAGGCCATGGATAAGAATATGTGCTTTTGGAGCTCTGGGATTTGTACAATAAGGTTAAAGTGACCTGAATCTGTTTTTATTTTGTATGTGACACAGATTTGTACCCTGATGCGTCAAACTTTAATTAAATGACAGTGTGTGTTTTTCTGCCTATTATTATTATTATTATTATTATTATTATTATTATTATTATTATTATTATTATTATTATTATTATTATTATTATTATTATTTTAATGCCTCAGTCAGTGTGTACATGCGCATGGTCTCCACTGCCATAATCCTTGGGAAACACACCCTTAATGAGGTGTTAGATCACTCTCTCACTCATCTTCAACTGCTTACCTGGGACTGGGTTGTGGGGGCAACAGCTCCAGCAGGGGACCCCAAACTTTCCTTTCCCAGGCCACCTTATCCACCTCTGACTGGGGGATACCGAAGTGTTCCCAAGCCAGTGTGGAGATATAATGTCTCCACCTAGTCCTGGGTCTTCCCTGGGGTCTCCCTCCAGATGGACGTGCCTAGAACACCTCCCTAGGGAGGTGCCCAGGGGGCATCTTTACCAGATGCCTGAACCCCTCTGCTGGCTCTGTTCAATGCGAATGAGCAGTGGCTCTACTCTGAGCTCCCGACAGATGACTGATCTTATCTCTGAGGGCGACACCAGCCACCCTTCTAAGGAAGCCCATTTCGGCCGCTTGTACCCGCGATCTAGTTCTTTTGGTCATGACCCAACCCTCATGACCATAGGTGAGAGTAGGAACAAAGATTGACCAGTAGATCATGAGCTTTCCTTTTGGCTCAGCTCCCTTTTCGTCACAACAGTACGGTAGAGCGAATGCAAGATTGTCCCTGCTGCACCGATTCTTTTACTCAAGAAATTAACTAGACTTTATTTCTGAATAGAACAATTTACATGTTTGTTTTAAAGTCCCTTGTGACAGACAAAAATGAAGCCCAGTTTTGAGCTTGTACCAGCTGACATTGTAGGATGACTTGCCCAAGTGTTGATGTGCTGCTTTAAGTTTGAGGCAAGTTTGCCTGTTATCACTGTGGTTCTAACTTTAGTTGCTGTTGCTTCTTGTTGTGTCTAGTCTACTCATGCAGAAGTGCTTGACAGGTGATATGTGTGACCCAGCAACAGTGACATGCCACTCACTGCATGACATGCTTCAGGGTGACTGAGATGAGAGATGCGGGTAGGAGGTAGGAATCATGGTAAAACTCACTGACATTGGTTAATTTATAGCTCCTAAAATCCATGGCATACCATCTGTGTGGATGACTTTGTGAAGAATTTTTTTGCAACTTCATCTTCATCATTTTATGTAACTTTTTTTTTCTTCATTTGTTTTTCAAAAATCTTTATACCAAGAACAACTTAAACAACTCCTATACCTAGGGATTCAGAATTATATGAGGCATGAGAAAGGGAACATTCAATTCATTTCATTTATATAGCACCAAATCACAACAAAGTTGCCTCAAGGCACTTCACACAAGTAAGGCCTAACCTGAATGAACCAATAATCAACCATAGGGCCTGGAACAGAATCATGTAGTGAGCATTGTTATCACGTACACCGCACAAGCACATGCAAACCATACAGTATTTTCAAATTTCAGTTTAAATTTATTTTCATTTATATAGTGCCAAAAATCACAACAAAGTTGCCTCAAGGCACTTCTCACAAGTAAGGTCTAACCTTACCAACCCCAAGAGCAAACACACAGGTGACAGTGGTAAGGAAAAACTCCCTCTGATGATTTGAGGAAGAAACCTCAAGCAGACCAGACTCAAAGGTGGTGACCTTCTGCTTGGGCCATGCTACCGACACAATTGCCAATAAAAATATACAGGAAATTTTGTGAGTCCATGCTGGTGCTCAGGAGAAGAAGAAGACACCACTCCCATCTCTGGATGGATCTGCACCTCAAACAGAGAGAAAACAACAGAATCAGGCATCAGAAAGACAGCAGATACAGTATCATTTGTCAGCATTTAGCAACAAGAATGACACATACTCCTCTATTCTGCATGTTCACAGTGTCCTATGCTTCCCAAATCCTATTTTCCCATTGTCCAATAACCCCAAGGGCCCATGTTCCTAGTGTGTGGGGTGGAAACTAGCAAAGACTTTAGCACTGCACCATGTACCATTTTGTGCCTGATGGAAAATTCCACCCTTGATGCAAAGAACCACAATATTGGTCAGAAGAAACAGTTTTATTGTAACATTAGTGCACAGTTAGTAACAACAGACACAGGCTGAGGTAAGGCACACAGGTGATCTCTCCAACAGGTAACAGTCTTTCAAGGGAACAGCAGAGAGGTTATCCAAAATGCAAGCAGTTGTTCAAAGCACATATTTATCATACTAAGCAAACAAATCCAAAAACATCAGGTAAAACTCAGTGTAGAAAACCTGAAATGGCATCATGGGTCTGTAATAAAAAAGCACAATACTATAGTACAATACTACTGCCAGGACAGTAGGTGGCGCGACATCCTTTATGAAGACTGGCCTACTATCCTGTGACATCAAAATGGTCCTGAAAGTTGTTGATTTTGAAACCAGAAAAGTGAAAATCTGGAAATGATGTACTTAGCAGACCAATTACAGCCAGTATGGTCTCCGTCGTCTCAACATGTAGTTATAATTTTTGGGAGGTACACATCAGGCTACAGAAAGGTGCTCAGAGCGGGTTTGCAATGACACAGAGGGCCCTACTTGGCTACAGTCAATCAATCAATCAATCAATTTTATTTATATAGCGCCAAATCACAACAGTTGCCCCAAGGCGCTTTATATTGTAAGGCAAGGCCATACAATAATTACATAAAAACCCCAACGGTCAAAACGACCCCCTGTGAGCAAGCACTTGGCGACAGTGGGAAGGAAAAACTCCCTTTTAACAGGAAGAAACCTCCAGCAGAATCAGGCTCAGGGAGGGGCAGTCTTCTGCTGGGACTGGTTGGGGCTGAGGGAGAGAACCAGGAAAAAGACATGCTGTGGAGGGGAGCAGAGATCGATCACTAATGATTAAATGCAGAGTGGTGCATACAGAGCAAAAAGAGAAAGAAACACTCAGTGCATCATGGGAACCCCCCAGCAGTCTAAGTCTATAGCAGCATAACTAAGGGATGGTTCAGGGTCACCTGATCCAGCCCTAACTATAAGCTTTAGCAAAAAGGAAAGTTTTAAGCCTAATCTTAAAAGTAGAGAGGGTGTCTGTCTCCCTGATCTGAATTGGGAGCTGGTTCCACAGGAGAGGAGCCTGAAAGCTGAAGGCTCTGCCTCCCATTCTACTCTTACAAACCCTAGGAACTACAAGTAAGCCTGCAGTCTGAGAGCGAAGCGCTCTATTGGGGTGATATGGTACTATGAGGTCCCTAAGATAAGATGGGACCTGATTATTCAAAACCTTATAAGTAAGAAGAAGAATTTTAAATTATATACTAGAATTAACAGGAAGCCAATGAAGAGAGGTCAATATGGGTGAGATATGCTCTCTCTTTCTAGTCCCCGTTAGTACTCTAGGTGCAGCATTTTGAATTAACTGAAGGCTTTTCAGGGAACTTTTAGGACAACCTGATAATAATGAATTACAATAGTCCAGCCTAGAGGAAATAAATGCATGAATTAGTTTTTCAGCATCACTCTGAGACAAGACCTTTCTAATTTTAGAGATATTGCGTAAATGCAAAAAAGCAGTCCTACATATTTGTTTAATATGGGCTTTGAATGACATATCCTGATCAAAAATGACTCCAAGATTTCTCACAGTATTACTAGAGGTCAGGGTAATGCCATCCAGAGTAAGGATCTGGTTAGACACCATGTTTCCAAGATTTGTGGGGCCAAGTACAATAACTTCAGTTTTATCTGAGTTTAAAAGCAGGAAATTAGAGGTCATCCATGTCTTTATGTCTGTAAGACAATCCTGCAGTTTAGCTAATTGGTGTGTGTCCTCTGGCTTCATGGATAGATAAAGCTGGGTATCATCTGCGTAACAATGAAAATTTAAGCAATGCCGTCTAATAATACTGCCTAAGGGAAGCATGTATAAAGTGAATAAAATTGGTCCTAGCACAGAACCTTGTGGAACTCCATAATTAACCTTAGTCTGTGAAGAAGATTCCCCATTTACATGAACAAATTGTAATCTATTAGATAAATATGATTCAAACCACCGCAGCGCAGTGCCTTTAATACCTATGGCATGCTCGAATCTCTGTAATAAAATTTTATGGTCAACAGTATCAAAAGCAGCGCTGAGATCTAACAGAACAAGCACAGAGATGAGTCCACTGTCTGAGGCCATAAGAAGATCATTTGTAACCTTCACTAATGCTGTTTCTGTACTATGATGAATTCTAAAACCTGACTGAAACTCTTCAAATAGACCATTCCTCTGCAGATGATCAGTTAGCTGTTTTACAACTACCCTTTCAAGAATTTTTGAGAGAAAAGGAAGGTTGGAGATTGGCCTATAATTAGCTAAGATAGCTGGGTCAAGTGATGGCTTTTTAAGTAATGGTTTAATTACTGCCACCTTAAAAGCCTGTGGTACATAGCCAACTAATAAAGATAGATTGATCATATTTAAGATCGAAGCATTAAATAATGGTAGGGCTTCCTTGAGCAGCCTGGTAGGAATGGGGTCTAATAGACATGTTGATGGTTTGGATGAAGTAACTAATGAAAATAACTCAGACAGAACAATCTGAGAGAAAGAGTCTAACCAAATACCGGCATCACTGGAAGCAGCCAAAGATAACGATACGTCTTTGGGATGGTTATGAGTAATTTTTTCTCTAATAGTTAAAATGTTATTATCAAAAAAGTCATGAAGTCATTACTAGTTAAAGTTAAAGGAATACTCGGCTCAATAGAGCTCTGACTCTTTGTCAGCCTGGCTACAGTGCTGAAAAGAAACCTGGGGTTGTTCTTATTTTCTTCAATTAGTGATGAATAGTAAGATGTCCTAGCTTTACGGAGGGCTTTTTTATAGAGCAACAGACTCTTTTTCCAGGCTAAGTGAAGATCTTCTAAATTAGTGAGATGCCATTTCCTCTCCAACTTACGGGTTATCTGCTTTAAGCTGCGAGTTTGTGTTATACCACGGAGTCAGGCACTTCTGATTTAAAGCTCTCTTTTTCAGAGGAGCTACAGCATCCAAAGTTGTCTTCAATGAGGATGTAAAACTATTGACGAGATACTCTATCTCACTTACAGAGTTTAGGTAGCTACTCTGCACTGTGTTGGTATATGGCATTAGAGAACATAAAGAAGGAATCATATCCTTAAACCTAGTTACAGCGCTTTCTGAAAGACTTCTAGTGTAATGAAACTTATTCCCCACTGCTGGGTAGTCCATCAGAGTAAATGTAAATGTTATTAAGAAATGATCAGACAGAAGGGAGTTTTCAGGGAATACTGTTAAGTCTTCAATTTCCATACCATAAGTCAGAACAAGATCTAAGATATGATTAAAGTGGTGGGTGGACTCATTTACATTTTGAGCAAAGCCAACTGAGTCTAATAATAGATTAAATTCAGTGTTGAGGCTGTCATTCTCAGCATCTGTGTAGATGTTAAAATCGCCCACTATAATTATCTTACAGAGTTGTGGATATTGAGTAGCATAAATTGGGCTTTATACAACATCCTAGCAGTCTCATACAGTGCATCAGGAAAGTATTCACAGCACTTCAATTTTCCACATTTGTTATGTTACAGCTATATTCCAAAATGGAGTAAATAAAATGTATCCATCAAAATTTTACACACAACACCCCATAATGACAACATGAAGTTTTTATATTTTTGCAAATATATAAAAAAAACACTTAAGAAATCACATGTATATAAGTATTCATATCCTTTGCTCAATACTTTGTTGATGCACCCTTGGGAGTAATTACAGCCTCAGGTCTTCTTGAATATGATGCCACAAGCTTGGTGCACCTTTTCCAATTCTTCTTTGCATCACCACTCAAGCTCTATCAGGTTGGATGGGGAGCGTCCGTGCACAGCCATTTTCAGATCTCTGCAGAGATGTTCAATCTGAACACTGAACACTCAGATTGGGGGAGGTCATAATTTAGTGGTTAAGCGTTGGGCTTCAGAGGAAAACTGAGCCAGACTGGAAAATCACTAAGGGCTCTTGGGCAAGGTCCTTAATCCCCTAGTTGCTCCTGGTGTGTAGTGAACACTTTGCATGGCAGCACCATGATATCGGTAAGTGAGTGTGAATGGGTGAATGCTATATAAATGCAGTCCATTTACCATTCAGGCCTGGGCTCTGGCTGGACCACTCAAGGACACTCACAGAGTTGTCCTGAAGCCACTCCTTTGATATTTTGTCTGTGTGATTAGAGTCACTGTCCTTCTGAAAGATGAATTGTTGCCCCAGTCTGAGGTCAAGAGCACTGTTGAGCAGGTTTTTATCCAGGATGTCGCCGTACATTGCTGTATTCATCTTTCCCTCCATCCTGACTAGTCTCCCGGTTCCTGCTGCTGAAAAACAACCCCACAGCATGATGCTGCCACCACCATGCATCACTGTAGGGATGGTGACTGGTTTCCTCCAAACATAACTCCTGACATTCACGCCAAAGAGTTTAATCTTTGTGTCATCAGACCAGAGAATTTTGTTTTTCATGGTCTGAGAGTCCTTCAGGTGCCTTTTTGGTAAACTCCATGCGGGCTGCCATGTGCCTTTTACTGAGGAGTGACTTCTGTCTGGCCACTCTACCATACAGTCCTGATTGGTGCATTGCTGCAGAGATGGTTGTCCTTCTGGAAGGTTCTCCTCTCTCCACAGAGGAATGCTCGAGCTCTGACAGAGTGACCATTGGGTTCTTGGTCACTTCCCTGACTAAGGCCCTCCCACTCCAATTGCTCAGTTTAGATGGGCAGCCAACTCTAGGAAGAGTCCTGGTGGATCCAAACCTGTTTCATTTATGGATGATGGAGGCCACTATGCTCATTGTGACCTTCAAAGCATCAGAAATGTTTCTGTACCCTTCCCCAGATTTGTGCCTCCAGACAATCCTGTCTTGTAGGTCGACAGACAATTCCTTTGACTTCATGCTTGGTTTATGCTCTGACATGCACTGTCAACTGTGGGACCTTATATGTAGACAGGTGTGTGCCTTTCCAAATCATGTCCAATCAACTGAATTTACCCAAGGTGGACTCCAATTAAGCTGTAGAAACATCTCAAGGATGATCAGTGGAAACAGGAAGCATCTGAGCTCAACTGTGAGCTTCATGGAAAAGGCTGTGGGCAATTTTGTACATGTTATTTCTTAGGGTTTCTTATATATATATATATATATATATATATATATATATATATATATATATAAAATCTCAACAAAATGTTTTTCACATTGTCATTATGGGGTGCTGTGTGTACAATTTTGAGGGGGAAAATGAATTTTGTTCATTTTGAAATATGGCTGTAACATAAAATGTGGAAAACATGAAGCACTGTGAATACTTTAAGAATGCACCGTATACATAACAACTGAGTATGAACAACAATTCTGTAGCAAAACCTATGCAATAGCAGTGGTGGGCAAACTAACCAAAAAGTAAGCTTTGATAACTGGTAATCAGCTAACCGATAAACTGCCTAAAACCTATCAGAAGCTACAGATAACCGATTAATTAAATTTTGCCTCCCATACGCTCTCAGCTACTAAGAAGCTGATTTTGAGTTTAAACACCGCCAAAGCTCCTGATAGAACCAATTGCAATTGCGATCACAAACCCAAATAGCCAATGAGCCAGTGTGTCTGTCTTTATGCACTCTGCCACCTGCTGTAGGAAAGCATCATTTACCCTGACAGGATACAGTAGTCCCGCGATGAGGCAGAGGTCTTGAAATGGAAAGCAGGTTTGAGTTATGGTTTTGCTTTTAAAATAAAATTATTCCGGATAGAATAACTTCATTAATGTAAATTCTTAAAATGTATAAAGTGATATATAACACATATCTGTTCATTTTAAAATAATGCACTAATTCTGAAGATTTGAACATTAACACACATATCCCCAAAGGGATTATGGGTAACTAAGCCTCCGCTCATACTGATTGGTTGATTCATTCATTCTATGTAAAAATCAACACAAGTGAATCAATGTAACGTGTTGGTGTTTACAAATACGAGGTCTGTTAGAAAAGTATCAAACCTTTTTATTTTTTTCAAAAACTTGATGGATTTGAATCACGTGCTGGCATGAGCCAACCTTGATCCTTCGTGCGCATGCCTGATTTTTTTTCACGCCTGTCGGTTGCATCATTTGCTTGTAAGCAGCCTTTGTGTGAGGATGGGTGGAGTCTCTCGTCGTTTTTTTCTTTGCAAGGAAATGGCGGAACGACAGAAGATTTTGCCATGAAAAGAGTTGCAGAGAAATTCATCGGCACAAAGCTGATAGCGCAGCAACAGCACCTCCGTGATGAAGCCTCACAGGACATGCCCTGACATGTCCAGCTTGTCCACAATTCCTCAGATAGTCACACGACTGAAAGCCACCGAAAGCCGTCTGAATCTTCCGAATGGTTGACGAGCTGGGCATGTTACATGTCCTGTGAGACTTCATCACGGAGGCGCTGTTGCTGCACCATCAGCTTTGTGCCGATGGATTTCGCCGCCACTCTTTTCATGGCAAAATCTTCTTTCACAGTGGAATGTGCCGATAAAGTGCTGATGTCCACCTCTTCCGCAATTTCTCGGATAATCACACGACAGTCCCACATCACCACAGCGTTCACTTTGGAAATGATCCAGTCGTTTCAGCGTGTTGATGCCGTTCGGAGCGTGGCGCGCTTTAAAATGGTTGTACCACGCCTTAATCTGTGTGATGCCCAGAGGATCATCACCGAAAGCCGTCTGAATAATCCGAATGGTTTCCACCTGGCTATTGCCCAGTTTGTGGCTAAATTTGATGCAGTCGCGCTGCTTCAGTCGTTCTGCCATTTCCTTGCAAAGAAAAAACGACGAGAGACTCCACCCATCCTCACACAAAGCCTGCTTACAAGCAAATGACGCAACCAACAAGCGTGAAAAAAATCACGCATGCGCACGAAGGTTCCAGGTTTGCTCATGCAGGCACACGTGATTCAAATCCATCAGGTTTTTGAAAAAAATAAAAAGGTCGGCTACTTTTCTAACAGACCTCGTAAATGTGCTTTTGTAAAATATGTCATTCTTTTCATTTGTATAAAAAAAAGAAAGAAATTTTCAAGATCCCGCTAGACAGTGCCTAAGCGCACATATGATGACATCACAACTCTATCCGGTTAGGGAGACAAGGTTTCTTTCAATAACAAGAACTGTCAAAAACTTTGTGTGTGGTTAGAACTGTGTGGCAATAGGAATTGCCATTTGAATGCTTGAATAACGATGTCAGTCACACAAAGAAATCAAATAATAGTGAAAACATGTTCGGTGCTGTGTCATAACGCATCAATCAGTCGCTCCGTGAGGCATCATAACATCAAGCCTGGTTCACGTGGCAAGATAATTAGGCCGATATCGGACCAGATCTTCCCCTTCCGACAATCTTAATGACGCGCCGACAATCGTGATGACGCTAAATATTATCTTAGCAGATATTCCTGCCATAACCAAGAAAGAAAAAGAGAAAAAGAACGAAAGAAAGAAAGAGCCAAAGTTGTTAGCAGCAGGTTGAGACTTTGGCAGTCTTCTGAGATTAAATGTGCTCTCCAGTTCTGCACCCTCAGCGCCCGCTGCCCACACAGTTTCTGCTTTGTCAACCATAACATTGCTGTCTGGACACGCACGCCTTCACTTCTTTTCACACATGCTTTGTGTTACCTCCAGCTTCCACATGATGAAAACCACTGTTGGCTTTTGTTCAAACCCAGAGGAATTGGTGTTCCTCTCCTTTGCATTTCTTTCTTCCCTGTTGCTGTTCTTTATTCCTTCATCAAATAAATCCACAGTAACCTCTTGTGATCTGTTGTGATTATTTTTTGATTTCTCCATATCTTGTCCTTTCTTCTTTCTCACTCCTTGCACCAAAGCCCAGTTTTCTAATGTTATTGTAGAAAGTGTAACCTTTAAGCCAAAAAGTAGCTTTATAACGAAGTTTATAACAGCAATACAAAACTAAGGATGTAACACTGATCTGTTTGACCATTAGGTGGGAACCTAACAGACCAGCTTGTGAATGAATGTTGAATGACACTGATGTGAAAGGAAACTGGTATGAATGTGGACGTAAAACCCCAACACAAAATACGAGATTGAATATTTCATCCAGGTCTTGGTTACACCAAATCTGGCTGCTGATCAACATATTAATCCAAAATTAACCTAAAACAAAGATTTGGTGTTTGTTCTGCTGATGAGCTGTAAACTGTTTCTGAGAGGTGTTTTCTTTTAATTTTAGAATAACGGCTTCCTATATAGCTGAATCTTTTAGTTTAAGGGGATGCTACTCTTAAAGCTGGAGGACCTGAACTGACTATCAGACATCAATTATTTCCACAGAATCATGCAGCCTTTTTATCCCCTTGCCTTCATCACTGAGAGAAACTGGTTCAACTACAAAGAGTAAAGTTATAGATCACTTCACTATCTATATTATACAAACATGATGTGTATATATATATATATATATATATATATATATATATATATATATATATATATAATTATACAAAAAATTACAAGTTCATCATCTTATGATTCAAAGCAACATGAGCCGACTTCATTGTCTAGCCTCAGAGTTGACCTTTTTCTGCAGCATGTTTGATTCAAACTTGTCTAGAATACACTGAATCCAGAAAGGATTCACAGTGCTTCACTTTTTCCATGTTATGTTATAGCCTTTTTCCAAAGTGGAGTAAATTCATTTTTTTCCCTCAAAATTCTACTCACAACACCCCATAATGACAACATGAAAAATGTTTTTTGAAATTTTTGCAATTTTTTTTTTTAATTTGCATCACCAATACTTTGGTGATGCACCTTTGGCAGCAATTACAGCCTCAACTCATTCAATCCTTGCTAGTTGGTTGACACACCTCATGTGCATCTTGTTTGGACAGATCCCTAGTTTTATGACATTGACTCTTCTTGTTAGGGTAAATAACCACACAATTTTGGGGTCCAATTTATTCCTCTGTGGAACATCTACAACATTTAACAATGAATTAAAATTGGAGCATTTTAGAATCATATCTGTTCTGGACTTTGTTTTGCATGCTAATGACTTTTTTGTCTGCACTTTGTTTGATTGATCTCTTTCTGTTAGAATGGCCTAAACAGTGGGTCACCCCTCTCAGTCTGGTCTGCTTGAGGTTTCGTCCTCAAAAACAAAACAAAACAAACAAACACCAGAGGGAGTTTTTCCTTTTCCCCATCATCTATGTGTTTGCTCAGAGGGGTTGGTAAGGTTAGATCTTTGGGCCCCGTCACAGCTTGAGAATTTAGCCAGTGGATGGCAACTTATGAAAAATGCACTGAATACACTGGAGATAGCGTATAAGTTGTGCAGCTGTCACACCACAATGATTTAGCCAGTGTATGCTGACAGCCCCATTTCCGTCAAGCGGTCCGGGTTGGTACTGCACGGTATGGTCTGGGTCGGAACAGTTAAGTCTGGCTTGGTTTGCATTTCCACCGCCGGCACAGGTGGAACAGGCAAATATTGACAAACGTCATCAAGCATGCGTACGCTGTTGTGCAGCCTCTCCCCTCCACACAGAGGCCAAAGAGAGCAATTTAATATTTTTTTAAATTTTTGTCTTGGTGGACCATGGGATATATTTTCATCACGTGCAGAATGCTGAAAAATCGACTGATATCTGTGATAAACACTGATGTCAATGAATGAGAGTGTTGGTTTACAAACACTAACCTTTGTGCCTCTACTGGTGGTTGGCTCTCACTGCGGTATTGTATCACTTCCTGTTCCGGAGCACAGCGGTGTTTTGCTGTGTCTGTTAGCTGTTTAATCTGCACCGTTAGATTGATCTAGTTAACTAGATAACGATTTGTTTCACAGTGTAATCTTCACGTGCCTTAACTAAAGCACTCCCTCTGCTGAATCACCTCTAAATTATTTACACATTATTCACTTTGTGTGTTTTTAGGAATCCGCTAGCTTAGCGCAGCTACTAGCTCTTAGCCAGTTTAGCATGGCGGATTCTCCTGTCTCTCCCGCACTTTTCTGCTCTGGGTGTGAAATGTTTAGTTATTCCTCGGCCTCCTTTAGCAGTAACGGTACTTGTAATAAGTGTACCTTATTCGTAGCTTTGGAGGCCAGGCTGGGCGAATTGGAGACTCGGCTCCGCACCTTGGAAAATCCTACAGGTAGCCAGGCCCCTGTAGTCGGTGCGGACCAAGGTAGCTTAACCGCCGTTAGTTCCCCTCCGGCAGATCCCGAGCAGCCGGGAAAGCAGGCCAACTGGGTGACTGTGAGGAGGAAGCGTAGTCCTAAATGGAAGCCCCGTGTACACCGCCAACCCGTTCAAATCTCTAACCGTTTTTTCCCACTTGGCGACACACCTGCCGAGGAACAAACTCTGGTTATTGGTGACTCTGTTTTGAGAAATGTGAAGTTAGTGACACCAGCAACCATAGTCAATTGTCTTCTGGGGGCCAGAGCAGGCGACATTGAAGGAAATTTGAAACTGCTGGCTAAGGCTAAGCGTAAATTTGGTAAGATTGTAATTCACGTCGGCAGTAATGACACCCGGTTACGCCAATTGGAGGTCACTAAAATTAACATTGAATCGGTGTGTAACTTTGCAAAAACAATGTCGGACTCTGTAGTTTTCTCTGGGCCCCTCCCCAGTCGGACCGGGAGTAACATGTTTAGCCGCATGTTCTCCCTGAATTGCTGGCTGTCTGAGTGGTGTCCAAAAAATTAGGTGGGCTTCATAGATAATTGGCAAAGCTTCTGGGGAAAACCTGGTCTTGTTAGGAGAGACGGCATCCATCCCACTTTGGATGGAGCAGCTCTCATTTCTAGAAATCTGGCCAATTTTCTTAAATCCTCCAAACTGTGACTATCCAGGGTTGGGACCAGGAAGCAGAGTTGTAGTCTTACACACCTCTCTGCAGCTTCTCTCCCCCTGCCATCCCCTCATTACCTCATCCCTGTAGAGACGGTGCCTGCTCCCAGACCACCAACAACCAGTAAAAATCTATTTAAGCATAAAAAGAAAAAAGAAAAAAATAATATAGCACCTTCAACTCCACCACAGACTAAAACAGTTAACTGTGGTCTATTAACATTAGATCTCTCTCTTCTAAGTCCCTGTTAGTAAATGATATAATAATTGATCAACATATTGATTTATTCTGCCTTACAGAAACCTGGTTACAACAGGATGAATATGTTAGTTTAAATGAGTCAACACCCCCGAGTCACACTAACTGCCAGAACGCTCGTAGCACGGGCCAAGGCGGAGGATTAGCAGCAATCTTCCACTCCAGCTTATTAATTAATCAAAAACCCAGACAGAGCTTTAATTCATTTGAAAGCTTGTCTCTTAGTCTTGTCCATCCAAACTGGAAGTCCCAAAAAACAGTTTTATTTGTTGTTATCTATCGTCCACCTGGTCGTTACTGTGAGTTTCTCTGTGAATTTTCGGACCTTTTGTCTGACTTAGTGCTTAGCTCAGATAAGATAATTATAGTGGGCGATTTTAACATCCACACAGATGCTGAGAATGACAGCCTGAACACTGCATTTAATCTATTGTTAGACTCGATTGGCTTTGCTCAAACTGTAAATGAGTCCACCCACCACTTTAATCATACCTTAGATCTTTTTGTGACTTATGGTATGGAAATTGAAGACTTAACAGTATTCCCTGAAAACCCCCTTCTGTCTGATCATTTCTTAATAACATTTACATTTACTCTGAAGGACTACTCAGCAGTGGGGAATAAGTTTCATTACAGTAGAAGTCTTTCAGAAAGCGCTGTAACTAGGTTTAAGGATATGATTCCTTCTTTATGTTCTCTAATGCCATATACCAACACAGTGCAGAGTAGCTACCAAACCTCTGTGAGTGAGATAGATTATCTCATCAATAGTATTATATCCTCATTGAGGACAACTTTGGATGCTGTAGCTCCTCTGAAAAAGAGAGCCTTAAATCAGAAGTGCCTGACTCCGTGGTATAACTCACAAACTCGCAGATTAAAGCAGATAACCCATAAGTTGGAGAGGAAATGGCGTCTCACTAATTTAGAAGATCTTCACTTAGCCTGGAAAAAGAGTCTGTTGCTCTATAAAAAAGCCCTCCGTAAAGCTAGGACATCTTACTACTCGTCACTAATTGAAGAAAATAAGAACAACCCTAGGTTTCTTTTCAGCACTGTAGCCAGGCTGACAAAGAGTCAGAGCTCTATTGAGCTGAGTATTCCTTTAACTTTAACTAGTAATGACTTCATGACTTTCTTTGCTAATAAAATTTTAACTATTAGAGAAAAAATTACTCATAACCATTCCAAAGACATATCATTCTCTTTGGCTGCTTTCAGTGATGCCGGTATTTGGTTAGACTCTTTCTCTCCGATTGTTCTGTCTGAGTTATTTTCAATAGTTACTTCTTCCAAACTATCAACATGTCTATTAGACCCCATTCCTACCAGGCTGCTTAAGGAAGCCCTACCATTAATTAATGCTCCGATCTTAAATATGAGCAATCTGTCTTTATTAGTTGGCTATGTACCACAGGCTTTTAAGGTGGCAGTAATTAAACCATTACTTAAAAAGCCATCACTTGACCCAGCTATCTTAGCTAATTATAGGCCAATCTCCAACCTTCCTTTTCTCACAAAAATTCTTGAAAGGGTAGTTGTAAAACAGCTAACTGATCATCTGCAGAGGAATGGTCTAATTGAAGAGTTTCAGTCAGGGTTTAGAATTCATCATAGTACAGAAACAGCATTAGTGAAGGTTACAAATGATCTTCTTATGGCCTCAGACAGTGGGCTCATCTCTGTGCTTGTTCTGTTAGACCTCAGTGCTGCTTTTGATACTGTTGACCATAAAATTTTATTACAGAGATTAGAGCATGCCATTGGTATTAAGGGCACTGCGCTGCGGTGGTTTGATTCATATTTATTTAATAGATTACAATTTGTTCATGTAAATGGGGAATCTTCTTCACAGACTAAGGTTAATTATGGAGTTCCACAAGGTTCTGTGCTAGGACCATTTTTATTCACTATATACATGCTTCCCTTAGGCAGTATTATTAGACAGCATTGCTTAAATTTTCATTGTTACGCAGATGATACCCAGCTTTATCTATCCATGAAGCCAGAGGACACACACCAATTAGCTAAACTGCAGGATTGTCTTACAGACATAAAGACAAGGATGACCTCTAATTTCCTGCTTTTAAACTCAGATAAAACTGAAGTTATTGTACTTGACCCCACAAATCTTAGAAACATGGTGTCTAACCAGATCCTTACTCTGGATGGCATTACCCTGACCTCTAGTAATACTGAGAGAAATCTTGGAGTCATTTTTGATCAGGATATGTCATTCAATGCGCATATTAAACCAATATGTAGGACTGCTTTTTTGCATTTGCGCAATATCTCTAAAATTAGAAAGGTCTTGTCTCAGAGTGATGCTGAAAAACTAATTCATGCATTTATTTCCTCTAGGCTGGACTATTGTAATTCTTTATTATCAGGTTGTCCTAAAAGTTCCCTGAAAAGCCTTCAGTTAATTCAAAATGCTGCAGCTAGAGTGCTGACAGGGACTAGAAGGAGAGAGCATATCTCACCCATATTGGCCTCTCTTCATTGGCTTCCTGTTAATTCTAGAATAGAATTTAAAATTCTTCTTCTTACTTATAAGGTTTTGAATAATCAGATCCCATCTTATCTTAGGGACCTCATAGTACCATATCACCCCAATAGAGCACTTCGCTCTCAGACTGCAGGCTTACTTGTAGTTCCTAGGGTTTGTAAGAGTAGAATGGGAGGCAGAGCCTTCAGCTTTCAGGCTCCTCTCCTCTGGAACCAGCTCCCAATTCGGATCAGGGAGACAGACACCCTCTCTACTTTTAAGATTAGGCTTAAAACTTTCCTTTTTGCTACAGCTTATATTTAGGGCTGGATCGGGTGACCCTGAACCATCCCTTAGTTATGCTGCTATAGACTTAGACTGCTGGGGGGTTCCCATGATGCACTGAGTGTTTCTTTCTCTTTTTGCTCTGTATGCACCACTCTGCATTTAATCATTAGTGATTGATCTCTGCTCCCCTCCACACCATGTCTTTTTCCTGGTTCTCTCCCTCAGCCCCAACCAGTCCCAGCAGAAGACTGCCCCTCCCTGAGCCTGGTTCTGCTGGAGGTTTCTTCCTGTTAAAAAGGAGTTTTTCCTTCCCACTGTCACCAAGTGCTTGCTCACAGGGGGTCGTTTTGACAGATGGGGTTTTTCCGTAATTATTGTATGGTTTTGCCTTACAATATAAAGCGCCTTGGGGCAACTGTTTGTTGTGATTTGGCGCTATATAAATAAAATTGATTTGATTTGATTTGAATGAGGCGCTGTGACTCTTTCAACCTTTAAAATACGTTAATCGTCTTGTTGTGGGACAAAGCACCAGCGTTCTCTGGTTCAGGCTGAGAAACGCAAAAAATACAGAGGGAATTCTTTTAAAATGCTACGTTTCTTCAGTCACAACAACATGTTCAGATGTTTTCCAAAATCAGGACGCTTGATGTGGAAACATTTTTGTCAGGCTGTGATGATGAATCATGCTGAAACGAACAGGTGAGATAAAGACTTTATATTTACTCTGTGTGTGAATGGTTTTCATATTTGTAACAGCCTGAACTGTTTGCATGAGGACTGCAGCTTTAAGTTTTTCAGCCAATCAGTGGACAGCATCAGTGGAGGTATTATGACTTAAGAGTAACTTACAAGAAACACATGTCAACAATCACATAATTTACCTGCAACTTATGGCCCGCGTATGTGGGATGTATCAGCCGTACGCTAGAATACGTTAAAAATATTGTGTATGCTCAACATTTTTCGACATACTCGCCATATTACAACATATATCAGCATGCTTCAACGTGCTCTTAACTGGCACAAAACTTACCCGTAGCTTATTTGTTGTGAAAGTGTCGTGACACGGACCCACAACAGGGGGCGTTAATGAACGGACAATGGATAAGCCAAAAAGTAACAATTTAATGTTGTGAATCGCACAACGAAGTACAGACAATAACAATATGGTAGAATGTCAATTATACACAAGGTGACGTGTGGGCAGGCTCGACGATAGAAGACGTCTGGCGAGAGAAGAGCCGGATCCCACACAGCTTCCACCACCAACGGATCTGAAGAACACCGGAGCCGCCAAGCCCTGCACCCCAGGTGGCCACTGTCTTCAGCAGTCAGACCCGGTACTGCTGGCAGAGAACAGAGACAGTACTGATGAGTGTGAGTTCGCACACTCAGTAATCCCACAGTCAGTGTTTAGTTAGGAGGGAGCACCTCCACCTCCAATCACACACTCGTGCAGCTCCTGTTTAACCACTTATCTGGTTTGGGGTGTGAGGCAAAGCCGTCGCTGATCACACCAAACGCCAATCCCACAGATAAGGACACACCACAGGAAAATGGCTGCAAAGAAGTTCAGATTGTTACTTTGTAAGTCAGCAGAGAAGTTACCTGATTGGTAGCTGATTTCTCGGCGGGGAGGTGGAGTTGCAGTCCGGCCTTTATGGTGGTGGTGATGTGTAGTGGATGAGTGACAGCTGGTATGGATGATGAGTGACAGCTGTCACTCCCGGTCGCTCCGACACCCTCTCGTGCTTGAAGCCCGCACTTCAAGCAGGGCGCCATCTTGTGGTGGTGGGCCAGCAGTATCTCCTCTTCACCGGCCCACACAACAGGACCCCCCCCCTCAACGGGCGCCTCCTGGCGCCCGACCAGGCTTGTCCGGGTGACGGGTGTACAAGTCGGCCAGGAGGGCCGGGTCCAGGACGAAGCTCCTCTTCACCCAGGAGCGCTCTTCGGGGCCATAACCCTCCCAGTCCACCAGATACTGGAACCCCCGGCCCTTTTGACGGACGTCCAGGAGCCGGCGTACTGTCCACGCGGGCTCCCCGTCGATGATCCGGGCAGGAGGCGGCGCTGGTCCCGGGGCACACAGTGGTGAGGTATGGCAGGGCTTGAGTCTTGACACATGAAAAACGGGGTGTATCCGCAGTGAAGCTGAAGCTGCCAGCTTCACTGCGGCCGGACTGAGGACTTTGAGTATGGGAAATGGTCCGATGTACCTGTCCTTTTGGGATTCCACCTGCAGGGGGATGTCCTTAGTGGATAGCCAGACCTGCTTGGGCTGGTATGCAGGGGCCGGGGAACGCCGGCGGTCTGCATGGGCCTTAGCCCTCGTCTGGGCTCTGAGCAGGGCAGAGCGGGCGGTACGCCACACCCGACGGCACTTCCTCAGATGGGCCTGGACTGAGGGCACCTCGACCTCTCCCTCCACTTTCGGAAACAATGGGGGCTGGTACCCCAAACACACCTCAAACGGGGAGAGGCCGGTGGCAGATGAAACTTGGCTATTATGAGCGTACTCGATCCAGGCCAGATGGTCACTCCAGGCCGTCGGGTGCGTGGAGGTCACGCAGCGGAGGGCCTGCTCCAGTTCCTGGTTCGTCCGCTCTGCCTGCCCATTCGTCTGGGGGTGGTACCCAGACGACAGACTGACGGTGACCCCCAGTTCCCTGCAGAAACTCCTCCAGACCTGGGAGGAGAACTGAGGACCACGATCCGAGACAATGTCCGATGGAATCCCATGCAGACACACGACATGGTGGACCAGGAGTTCTGCAGTCTCCTGGGCCGTCGGGAGCTTCGGGAGGGCCACGAAGTGGGCTGCCTTGGAGAACCAGTCCACTATCGTGAGGATGGAAGTCATGCCCTGGGACGGTGGGAGGCCCATGACAAAGTCCAGGCCAATATGAGACCAGGGGCGATGAGGCACGGGCAGAGGCTGGAGGAGGCCTTGGGCCTTGTGGTGGTCAGCTTTGCCCCTGGCACAGGTGGTGCAGGCTTGGACATACTCCCGGACGTCGGCTTCCATAGACGCCCACCAGAAGCGCTGCCGGACCACTGCCATGGTCCTTCGCACCCCTGGATGACAGGAGAGCTTGGAACCGTGACAGAAGTCAAGGACCGCAGCCCTGGCCTCTGGTGGGACATACAATTTGTCCTTCGGACCTGTCCCCGTGTCCGGGCTCCGTGTCAGGGCCTCCCAGACGGTCTTCTCCACGTCCCAGGTAAGGGTGGCCATGACAGTGGACTCGGGGATGATGGTTTCAGGGGGGTCTGACAGCTCGGTCTTGACCTCCTCTTCATGCACCCGGGACAGGGCGTCAGATCGTTGGTTTTTTGTCCCGGGGAGGTAGGTGATCCAGAGGTCAAAACGCCCGAAGAACAGCGACCAGCAGGCTTGCCTGGGGTTCAGACACTTCGCGGTCCAGATGTACTCCAGGTTCCGATGGTCCGTGAAAACCGTAAATGGTACCGATGCTCCCTCCAACAGGTGTCTCCACTCCTCAAGAGCCTCCTTCACCGCAAGAACTTCCCGATTGCCGACATCATAGTTCCATTCAGCTGGGGTCAACCTGTGGGAAAAGTAGGCACATGGATGGAGAACCTTGTCGGACTCCCCGCTCAGGGATAGCACGGCTCCTATCCCTGAGTGAGAGGCATCCACCTCAACTATGAACTGGCGATTGGGATCGGGCTGCACCAGAACCGGTGCAGTCGAGAACCGGCGTTTCAACTCCCTAAACGCGGCTTTGCACCGATCCGACCAGGTGAAGGGGACTTTTGTGGAGGTCAGGGCTGTCAGGGGGCTAACTACCTGACTGTAGCCCTTGATGAACCTCCGGTAGAAATTTGCAAAACCGAGGAACTGTTGTAGTTTCCTACGGTTCGTTGGTTGGGGCCAATCTCTCACCGCCGCAACCTTGGCCGGATCAGGGGCGACGGAGTTGGAGGAGATTATGAACCCCAGGAAAGACAAAGAAGTGCGGTGGAACTCGCACTTCTCGCCCTTCACAAACAGCTGGTTCTCCAACAACCGCTGTAGGACCTGACGTACATGCTTGACATGGGTCTCAGGATCCGGAGAAAAGATGAGTATATCGTCTAGATATACGAAGACAAACCGATGCAGGAAGTCCCGCAAGACGTCATTAACCAACGCTTGGAACGTCGCGGGCGCATTGGTGAGGCCGAACGGCATGACCAGGTACTCAAAGTGACCTAACGGGGTGTTAAATGCCGTCTTCCACTCGTCTCCCTCCCGGATCCGAACCAGGTGATAAGCATTCCTAAGATCCAATTTCGTGAAAATTTGGGCTCCATGCAGGGGCGTGAACACTGAATCCAACAGAGGTAACGGGTATCGGTTGCGAACCGTGATCTCGTTCAGCCCTCTGTAATCAATGCATGGACGGAGTCCGCCGTCCTTCTTGCCCACAAAAAAGAAACCAGCACCCATTGGGGAGGTGGAGTTCCGGATCAACCCGGCAGCTAACGAGTCCCGGATGTAGGTCTCCATTGATTCGCGTTCTGGACGTGAGAGGTTGTACAGCCTGCTGGACGGGTACTCAGCGCCCGGTATCAAATCAATGGCACAATCGTACGGACGGTGTGGGGGCAGCGTGAGTGCCACATCCTTGCTGAAGACGTCAGCAAGGTCATGGTACTCGGCTGGCACCGCCGCCAGATTGGGGGGGACTAAAACCTCCTCCTTAGCTGTCACACCGGGTGGAACCGAGGATCCTAAACACTCCCGATGGCAGGTTTCGCTCCACTGAACCACAACCCCAGATGGCCAATCAATCCGGGGATTGTGTTTTAACACCCATGGAAAACCCAAAATCACTCGGGAGGTAGAAGGTGTTACATAAAACACAATCTCCTCCCTGTGATTCCCAGACACAACCAATGTCACAGGCTGTGTCTGGTGTGTGATTAGTGGAAGAAGGGTGCCATCTAGTGCCCGCACCGACAATGGTGACGGTAAGGAGCCCAACCTCCTTTGCCCATCTGCTATCCAGCAGATTCCCCTCTGACCCCGTGTCCACCAGTGCTGGGGCGTGAAGGGTTAGATCCCCACTCAGGATCGTGACTGGGATACGTGCAGATTGTCAGGGTCTCCCCGCGTGGGTGTTGTGACCCACCCTTAGCCCAGTCTCTAAGGACGAGTGCTGCTGTTTTGACCATTTGGGGCATTCTCTCTGTGTGTGCTCGGTTGAGCTGCAGAGAAAACACTCTCCACGGATCAGCCTCCTTTGTCTCTGATCTGATCGTTCTTTGGCCCTGCTCCTTTCCATAGCAACGTCAGCAGGGGGAGCTGTCGTCACGTGGAGAGCCCTGGCTGTGGAGCGTGGGGAAAACGGCTCCCTTTCGGACCCGGGAGGAAGAGGGACGGCTTGTGCCTGACCACGCCCTTCGTCTCGCTCCCGTCGGTGTTCTGTTAATCGGTTGTCTAACCGTATAACCAGGTCGATAAGCCCATCTAAATCCTGCGGCTCGTCCTTCGTCACCAGGTGCTCCTTAAGGACCAGAGACAGTCCGTTTACAAAGGCGGCGTGGAGCGCAACAGCATTCCGGCCGGCTCGCGCTGCCGCGATGCGGAAGTCGACTGCATACTTCGCTGCGCTCCGACACCCCTGTCGTATCGACAGCAGCACCCTTGAAGCGGTCTTGCCTCTATGAGGGTGGTCGAACACCTGTCGGAACTCCCTCACAAACTCAGTGTAAATTGTTAGGAGCCGTGAATTCTGCTCCCAGAGCGCCGTAGCCCAGGCGCGTGCCTTTCCTCGAAGCAAATTTATGGCGTAAGCCACCCGGCTAGCGTCTGACGCGTACATGATGGGACGCTGTGAAAAGACGAGCGAGCACTGCATCAAGAAGTCCGCGCACGTCTCCACACAACCTCCGTACGGCTCTGGAGGGCTTATGTATGCTTCAGGGGAAGGTGGGGGGGTTCGTTGAACGACCAGTGGAATGTCTGTCTCTGGCATTCGGGCAGCAGGAGGAGGTGCTGCAGCAGCGCCCTGAGCATGCGCTTCCACCTGGGCGGTGAGAGCCTCCATCCTACGATTGAGAATAATGCTCTGCTCGGTAACTAAGTCCAACCGAGCAGTAAAAGTGGTTAAGATGTGCTGCAGCTCACCTAACACGCCTACTGCTGGCACCTGTGCACCTCGTTCTTCCATTGGCTGTTCAAGCGATGGTTGACGCCCCTCGGGATCCATGACGCTGGCCGAGTAATCCTGTTGTGAAAGTGTCGTGACACGGACCCACAACAGGGGGCGTTAATGAACGGACAATGGATAAGCCAAAAAGTAACAATTTAATGTTGTGAATCGCACAACGAAGTACAGACAATAACAATATGGTGGAATGTCAGTTATACACAAGGTGATGTGTGGGCAGGCTCGACGATAGAAGACGTCTGGCGAGTGAAGAGCCGGATCCCACACAGCTTCCACCACCAATGGAACTGAAGAACACCGGAGCTGCCAAGCCCTGCGCCCCAGGTGGCCACTGTCTTCAGCAGTCAGACCCGGTACTGCTGGCAAAGAACAGAGACAGTACTGATGAGTGTGAGTTCACACACTCAGTAATCCCACAGTCAGTGTTTAGTTAGGAGGGAGCACCTCCACCTCCAATCACACACTCGTGCAGCTCCTGTTTAACCACTTATCTGGTTTGGGGTGTGAGGCGAAGCCGTCGCTGATCACACCAAACGCCAATCCCACAGATAAGGACACACCACAGGAAAACAAAGAAGTTCAGATTGTTACTTTGTAAGTCAGCAGAGAAGTTACCTGATTGGTAGCTGATTTCTCGGCGGGGAGGTGGAGTTGCAGTCCGGCCTTTATGGTGGTGGTTATGTGTAGTGGATGAGTGACAGCTGGTACGGATGATGAGTGACAGCTGTCACTCCCGGTCGCTCCGACGCCCTCTCGTGCTTGAAGCCCACACTTCAAGCAGGGCGCCATCTTGTGGTGGTGGGCCAGCAGTACCTCCTCTTCAGCGGCCCACACAACATTATTAGACGTACGCTTGTGTATGTCAGCGTTTTTAATACCGTCAGCATACTCTGGCTAAATCGTCAAGATGTGACAGGGGTGTTACCCATGTGAAGTGCCTTAGGGTGACTTTGTTATGATATAATTAATATCATTTTTTCTTTCCAGAGTATTTTTTGTTTGTTTGCCTGTTTGTTTTTTAAATAATCTGTGTTTGATTAAAGATGTAGCCAAATCCATCTCCTCAGATGGATTTCTCTCCAGGGTCTACAGAACAGCCACATGGAACATTCAGAATGTTCAGGCTTTGCAGTGACCACATTTTGTCACCAAAGAGATTAAGAGGCTTTGAGGTGATTATATCTGATACACTGTTTGGTTGTGTGCATGCAAATGTGTGTCCACTGTGCATTATGTGGCTGTAAGCTCCTTTAAGTGTGTTTATACAGGCTGCATCCTTGTGTGAATCTGCCCTGCCCCAGAACAACAATGTTAAAAGGTCATTGCATATCAGCACTTTGATAAGCAGTTTTCTAATTAGACTCATTGATTGCTCACACCTGGCTTGGTCAGCTGTAAGATAGCAACATGCCAACATTCTGTCCAAAAGCATTCATAGTCCAGACTCTGGTAAGGTGCAGAAAAATACCTGTACGCTGTACCTGCAGTGCAGCGTTTGTGCTGTGCCGCTGTGATTAAAAAAAGAAAAGGAACCGCAGCAGCAGCTATAAGCAGTCCAACTATATATTGATCCACACAGTTTACACAGTTTACTCTGTGTACTCATGTTCTGTGTGGAAGAAGCAAAGCGAGAGCAACCGAGGGAAGTTTTTATCTGTCTCCGCGGTGGAGGTCATTGCCATCGTTAAAAATAAAAATCTCAGTGGCAAAGTGCCACGATTGCACAATATTTGTCAAGGAGGTTGTTTGTTTTTGTTGGTGCTTTGTCTAAAACCAGGCCTAATCACTGAGTGGAGGTCTGGACACAGCACCCGTGGAGTGGGAGGCACACTGAAAAAAGAACTTAAAAAAGTGTTATAATTGGTGAAACCTAAATTAATTAAGTTGTTTGAACTTAAGTTTGTAAGTTTAAAAGCTTAAGTTCAGACAACTTAATTCAGTTTTATCCAATTGTAATTTTTTTTTAAGTTGGTTCAACTATTCTCTTTTTTCAGTGCAGCAGCCAATCTGCTCTGTGTAAGCCTGATCCAGCCTGGTCTCAGAACCTCAGCAGAGTGGGTCCTGGTTAGTACTTGGATGGGAGACATTGTTGGAAGTCCAGAGTTGTGTGTGTTTCTCCAGTGGAATGTGGATTTGCATCAGGAAGGGTATCCAGCACTGAAAAAAGATAATGTTTGAACCAACTTAAAAAAAGTCTTATAATTTGTAAAAACCTGAATGAATTAAGTTGTTTGGACTTAAGTTTGAAAGTTAAATCAACTCTAACTTACAAACTTAAGTTAAAACAACTTAATTCATTCAGGTTTTTACAAATTGTAACACTTTTTAAGTTGGTTCAAACATTATCTTTTTTTCAGTTAGTGTCAACCCTGTGCCAAATCTCAATGCGGATCTGTGCTGGAGTGGGAGGCATGGCTTGTGATTTTGAGAAGATGTGCATCAAATATTACAATCCTAACCATCCCCCAGAAATGTTATGCAAGGGTGCTGGAAAACAGATCCAACAAAGGCCTTGTGCAGACTGCCAGTAAAAATTGCACTCAGATTTATGCACATATCCCATTTTAAATCTGATTCCAAGTCAGGACAGTCAAAAGATGCATAGAATAATTTTTTTTTCCAAATCAATTTCAAGCCTCATTCATAGGTAGGTTGATTCAAAACACATTTTTTTTTTCAAATGTGTCGTTTCACACGTGAACTGCGTGAAATGACACATCTGGCTCTCTCAGTCTCCTCCTCTCTGCTCCACTCCATGGCACAGAGCCCAACTAAGCATGCAGTCACAAAGTTCTTCTGCTGTGGATTTTGAGGAGCAAACTGGAGCGATCTGAATTGTTCAGCAACTGACAGTTGGATGAATGTGTGTGTGTGTGTGTGTGTTTGTGTGTGTGTGTGTGTGTGTGTGTGTGTGTGTGTGTGTGTGTGTGTGTGTGTGTGTGTGTGTGTGTGTGTGTGTGTGTGTGTGTGTGTGTGTGTGTGTGTGGAGACAATTCTCCTCATTCACAATGTGACAGAGCTTAACAACGCACTGTTACGCTCGATGGCATGCAACAGCGCGCAACGCGGAACATCATTCTTGACCATACATAATGGTTCCTGATAATTCTCCAGCAACACATGCCATTAATCGTAACGTGGTAACAGGTTGCAGCAGTTCCTGAGGACACCTGATGCCTCTGCCCCGAATCATCACATTCGTGATCAGTGGCCAGGAATGTATACTTCATGGCAATCGTGACTTTCCCTTGTTATGTGCAAACGTATGTTAACGCTGACACTTGTATTGTGTTGTGTGCTGTGCCGTGCCTTGCAACGGGTGAAGGGTCGGACCCATAAAGTCAGGATCCACTGACTAGATAACTTTAAGCCTTGCTTTTTCTATAATGTCATCATGAACTGTGCTATTTTTGTTACCAAATGTAATGCTTCCTATCCGGGAGTACAGATATTTGCATTTGTTTTAAGAAAGTATGTTAAATTTGTGCAATCATAAACTTAAATGGCATTTCAAATGACATGGATATATGCCACAGAAGTCAACTATTCAGTACAAGGACAAATCTAGTGGGCCAAAATTTGACTATTCCTTTCCTATATACTGTAGGCCCAACGATAGGTACCTTGCTGCCTTGAAGCTAGCCAGCAGTGGATAATGTCACTGCAGCAGAAAACTACCCATGTAGAACAAATCCCTCTTATGGTCAGTTTATGCTTTGATGGAAAAATGGACAATACTGTCTCTCTGTCTCTCTTGAGAGAGATATTTTTCATTGTACTAGAGATTTGTCTGTTTTCTAAAGCCTGACATTTGGATGAGTCTCCCGATGCCTGCAGCCTGGATTGGCCAATCTTCCTTCATTCAGGCCATTACTGGTATCGTGGGTATTGTGTCATAAGTAAATGGCTAGAGTTTGGGCAAAATATGTTAAATTTGCAATAAATTTGGCATTACAATAGTTTGCTTTTAATTGTCTTAATCTGACCGTTAAAACTGGACTGGATGAAAATACTGCAGGATGACATACAATGGAGAAAACTTCCTCTTCCTCATTAAAACAAACAAAATGAGTAAAATGTCAAACACAAAAGGGTTGTACACACAGTAAGTAATGGAGTTTTTTTACATGTCAGTTTCAATGTCAGCACCAGATGTAACTTAAGTCCTGCCACATACACCACAACATGGAACATTCTGACTGGGAGTCATGCAGGCAGACCTGCAGTCCATCTTTATTTCTCAAAAGTCGCCATCTCTCTGCCACAGCCAGATGATACAGAAGCACCCCCTTGAGGTATGCAGTGAGATACATGCATGCTTGATCACACAAGTCCAAGAAAATCGACAGTTGGCCATTCTACCACAGCCAACATTCCCTCATCATGGAATACACTTTGCAGTGTAACCTGGACACATCAGCAGTGATGAACCCAGGAACACTGAGTGTTTCAGGTCTTATCACAAGACACCCTCCTCTGGGTGATCCAGCCCGGGGGCGTGATCAGCCCTGACTTGTCTCCAGGTAGCACACTTCGCCACTCATCACCTCTCTTAAGCCCCGTTTACACATAGACGGTAAGAACTCCCGGAAGCGTCCCGGAAGAGTTTTTGGCCGTCTTAAGGATCAAACGCCGTTGTCAACGCCGGCACTAGGGGGTGTGGCTTAGTTCCGGCTTTACCGGGAATCGTCGAAAAAATTATTCAACCTGTTGAATAATTCTGGGAGCGCTCCTGGAGAATTCGCGTGACGACGGAGACAACGCGAACAACGGCGTTTGATACTTTTTAATCGCTGTTTCATCCCGCCCCTTCCTGTAGTGCCGCAGTTCACACCGCCTTAATTGGCGGCCGGCGTTGTATCCCTAATCAACGGCGTGTATAACGGAGATAGAGCCCACATCTGCGTCCTCAAGGGCGTTTTAACTGGCAACAGAGGCAGACAAAACAGCGGCGCTAGCGAACAGTACGTCGTTCTAAACGCCACCTCCCGGTTAACGGCATTCCAAACGGCCGATAGGCAGCGGTCAATATAAAAACGCTAGCGCGCTGCATGCAGGCCTCTCACTCGCGGCCAGCTCCAGATATTTTTGCAGAGAAGCTCCAGTATGCCTCCTAAAAGAAAACTGGCAGCGGCAAGGACTTACCAAGAGGTATGCAAAAGTTCCTGGAGTAACGCAGGATTTGCCTGGACAAATCCAGTGGTACACAGGGCATTATCGGCGGCAGCAGAACACCGCCATTCTCACGCACATCTTAACCTGCGATTGTAAAGGATAGAACTGGGTATTAACCCCCGTTGCCTGACGTGTGCCGGATGCTATGGCGTCAAAACGCCGCTTTATTCGGCGGATTTAGCAGCATTTTATCCGTGCATTTGCGGCTAGTATGGTGCTCAAAACGCCCGTGAAATGCTCCGCCCCTTTCCACCGCGAAAACAGCCAGAACTACCACGAACTTCGGTCTACGTACTGCCCGCCGACAAAACCGTCTATGTGTAACCTGGGCTTTAATCCAAAGCCACCAGGAAGCCTTTTCAACAGCGTTCATGATGTTCTTCATGGCTCTTTGTCTCTACAGTCCACAGATACCTAAAAGTCCTAGGACTCAGTAAAGCCCTGCAAACCCTGACAGCCCACTTCAAAAGGTTCAGAGCAAACCATTCACCCCTACCTCTCACACTCTGCTACCAGAGAGGCATATTTGGCTCGCTTCCTTCCTTGTGCCTCTTCCATCCTCTCTTCCCAGGGGACTGTTACCAACACCACTTGCTTGGTTGTCACAGACATCATGACCATATGGCCTAGTGGTAAATGTGATGGTGTCTTGCCAATCCTTTTCCGTTGAGAGCAGCCCATCCTGTTTTTGGTTGGGCTTGTGGCTTCTCCCCGGCACAAACAAAGGCGTTGGAGCATTCTGAAGGGTATTTCTGCTTGCTGGAGGTGATGCTGACGCAGATGGTGTCCACTACTGTCCAGATGCCAGATGCACTGGCATCCCTAAAATCATCCAGATGTCTTTATGCAATCACTCATTTGACATAGTCATTTCAGTGGTACCCAAGGATTCTACAAACAGTCATGGTACCAAAGATATCCACTCATTTTCATTGGTTAAGGTCCAGAAGTCATACAAGACCATACAACCATACAAGAAGCCGAGAAGCCTCAAGACTCTGAAAAGCTGGACCACCTTCCTCCTGCAAAGATCTCAGCATTGCCATACATCCATGCCCAACCTAAGTAACCTCATGACTATAGAAGATCTTCCCAGAGATTCATCATTATATACTGAGCTCCCAGAGACACAAATGTTACCACAGAAGTGAGACCAAGACATTGTTGCAAGCCTAAACTGTGTTTGAGGCATTCTAAGTCCTCAGTCAACTTCCCAAGATGCATCGGGGGCATCCGCAAAGTTGAGATTGTTGGAACTTTTGTCACTATCAAAGGGAACCACGTTGTATAGTAACTGCTCAAAGACCATGGTTACATCTACAAAGGTTGGTTGATCCTTCCTCACCAACAAAGGCAACCAGGCCATACCACTTTACAAATTTGTACAACACCTGATCCATGCAAGCACTGAGCAGACAAGGGCCCAGAATGCGTGAGCATCAGAATTCTGTCAATTTACATATCTGCACTAAATAGTAAGGAACAATGAGAGATAATCGCTTAGTATATTATTCATGGGTTGATTATTGTTATACTTAGATCAAAAGCATACACGTTTCATCTCACATGAAACCCATCTGGTGTAAAAAATATTTTAGCATAACAGAAGACAATAGTAAGATTAACTCATTCCCTCCTTCCACAACAATATTATGTCTCTATCTTTTTTAGATGTATTTAGGGGTTTAATTTCTCCTGTATTCAACCTGGCAATCTGTTTAAAGGACCAGACAGCCAGCCACCCAGTCACCCACAGTGGAGTGAGACAGACGGCCTTAATGCAATATTGAATGTATTTTAAAAAGAGGTTTAACTCCATCGGGACAGATCTATTCCTACCTCCTCTGATAGAAGGGCACATGGTCACAGCTCTTGTGCATATCTTTCTTTTCAGCACTTTTCCTTTTTATCCAGCTCACTTTTTCCTCCTCTCTCCTCTTTTTGGTTAATTCTCCCCTGCTAAGAATTTGAGGAGTTTTACTGCATTGTCCACGTGCTTGAATGCCATCTGCAAGCTTGCACTCTGGCTCCATCCTTCTGAATTGCTCTGCCCCACAGTCTCCTCTACACGGCCATCTCATTATAAAAGGTAAATTAACCATGGCGCGTACCTTTAGATCATGTAACGGTTTGGAGCTCTTTCGGTCTCGCCTCACAAATACTCCATCGTGTAATTGAATATCAAGTCTACCAGGGGCCCTTCACAACTGATTGACCCTCTGCATGCACAGGATTGCACACCCACGCATGCATCCGCGTAAACAGACACACGCACGTGTTTTAGTCATTTGTCCATTGCAATAATGTGGCATGTGGGTGCTGCTGCAACTGAAGCCAAATCAGGAGCATGAGCAGGGTGTTTCCAGCTACCATTACACATCAGTTGAACACAACTGCAATGACAGTAGATAAGACAAAGTGAGTCCACACAGATGTTTGTTAACATGCACCATTTGGTCATAGCATCTATGGATTCCAATCACAATCGTCATGCTTCACGCAGATATGAAAAATATGTTTTGGTGGTTGTTTCGCCCCATCTAATTACGCCTGAATGATTGTCATAAAACAAAAATCGTAATTTTAAAGACCAATTCTGAAATCACAATAGCTGCATTAATCTTGGTAATTATAATTGATTTTGCAAGCTGTCCAATTCTCTCTCTTTCTCTGCATGCTAGTGATTTGGCTGCATGATATACTACAGTACAGTCAACAGGCCAAGCCAACAGAACAATGCCTCTTAAGCACCATAAAGAAGCTCAAGTTAGCAAAGTGTGTCATACCTTTTCAGACAGAGCATAAAAATGCTGTAAATTTATGTACTACAAATGGCAGCTTTTGTATTATGAAGACATCTGAAGCTTCCAGTTAAGTATCTATCACAGTTTGAAGCTTTGAATTTCTCTGTAGGACCTCATTATCACACTGTGTTAAGGTAAAAGTTATCTGATAGAGATAAAGGAAGTGGCTGACACCAAGAAGTCCAACCAGTGTGTTGTGTGGGCCGCCAGAAGAGGAGGTACTGCTGGCCCACCACCAGAGGGCGCCCTGCCTGAAGTGCGGGCTTCAGGCAGCCACCACGGACACAGCCG
Organism: Thalassophryne amazonica; assembly: GCF_902500255.1. NCBI lineage: Eukaryota > Metazoa > Chordata > Actinopteri > Batrachoidiformes > Batrachoididae > Thalassophryne > Thalassophryne amazonica. The sequence continues at coordinate 53,637,193 of NC_047111.1, forward strand.
GGGGTGACAGCTGTCACTCATTACCTCATGACAGCTGTCACCCATCTACACTTCATCATTCCACTTCATAAAAACCGGACGTCATCTCCACCTCGTTGCCGAGATATCATCTACCTGTGAAGGTAATATCCTCAGCCAGAATCTAACTGTGTCTTAGTCTGAATTCATTTTGCAGCTGCTTTCCTGTGGAGTGCCTTATCAGTGAGGTTGGCATAATCAGCGACGGCTTCGCTTCACACCCCAACCAGATAAGTGTTTAAGACAGGAGCTGCACGACTGTGTGTTAGAGGTGGAGGTGGATTCTCCACCATTGTTGTTACTGGGTGTGCACGCACCCACATCTTATTGTTTTTGCTCCTCGCCAGCAGTACCAGATCCGACATTCGGAGACGGTGGCCACCTGGGGACTCGGGACTTGGCGGCTCCAGTATTCTCCAGGTTCGGTGGCGGAGGAAATCGTGTGGTTCCGGTTCTTCTCAGGACAGATGTCTTCTATCCTCGAGCCTGCCCACACGTCACCTTTGTGGATTGACTGTTTTCACAAATTCTGTAATCCGCTGTGTTTTGGTTGTGCTCTTTCACAACAGTAAAGTGTTCATATTCGACTCTTTCATTGTCCGTTCATTTACGCCCCCTGTTGTGGGTCCGTGTCACTACACTTTCCCAACACAGTGGCCAGAAAAAGCCAGAATAAAGAACAGCACAGAGGCTCTGATCATGACAGCACATGAACAAGCCTGAAGCATCAGATCCATATAGGCAGAAGTCTACCACACTCCCGACATGACCCAAGTTGCAGCTGTATAAATGTGCCCCAGAGATAGTCAGCACATAGTAGCAGGATGCAAGATGCAAGCTGGGACAGTGTGCACTGAGAGGTGCAACAAAGTGTTGGGAATCATGTGCAGGAACTGTGCTGCACATGTATTAGTAGTTCAAAAGTCCCAATGGGAGACGCCACCAAAGGTGGTTGAGAATGTCAGGGTTAAGGTCCTGTGGGACTTCAAATTCAAGACAGACAACCAACCAGATATAATGGTTGACAAGGCAAAGGGGACCACAGTTGTGATAGATATGACAATCCTAGCTAACAGCAACATCAGAAAGAAGGAGCATGAGAAAATCAAGAAGTACCAAGGACTGAAGGAGCAAATGGAGCAGATATGGGAGGTTAAAGTCCAAAGTGGTCCCAGTGGTAACAGGAACATTAGGAGCTGTAACCCCGAGCAGAAAGAGTGGCTCTGACAGATTCCAGGCACACACACACACACATATATATATAGACACGCAGCTGGTAAAATAAGTATTGAACACATCACCATTTTTCTCAGAAAATAGATTTCTTTAGTAAACAGCATTTCGCCTTCTTGTCAGATGTCAGTAAAATCCCAGTAATCCACACATGAAAAAAAAAGAAACCAAAACAAATTAAGTTATGTGTAATAAAATGGAATGACACAGGGAAAAAGTATTGAACATGCTTACTGAAATTTATTTAATATTTCATACAAAAGGCATTGTTGGCAATTACAGGTTCAAGACACCTGTTTGGAGAAACTAGTCACATGCATTGATCAGGTGTGGTCTTGGTGGTTTTGGTTTGTGATTTCCACACAAATGGTACATAGTATACAAATAATGAATGTTTATGAGTTCAATGGTACGAATATTTCATGAGGTGAAACCTGGAACATTGATATATATATATATATATATATATATATATATATATATATATATATATATATATATATATATATATATATATATATATATATATATATATATATATATATAAATTTCTCCATGTAATGTGGAGTTGTGTCAGGAAGGGCATCCGGGGTAAAACTTGTGCCAGTTCAACATGCAGATCCACCTTGGATTTGCTGTGGCAACCCCAAGTGCAAACAAGGGAGCAGCCGAAGGGACTTACTTTATGTACAGTGAGGAAAATAAGTATTTGAACACCCTGGGGTTTTGCAAGTTCTCCCACTTAGAAATCATGGAGGGGTCTGAAATTTTCATCTTAGGTGCATGTTCACTATGAGAAACATAATATAAAAATAAAAATAAAAATCCGGAAATCACAATCTATGATTTTTTAATAATTTATTTGTATGTTACTGCTGCAAATAAGTATTTGAACACCTACCAACCAGCAAGAATTCTGGCTCTCACAGACCTGTTAATTTTTCTTTAAGAAGCCCTCTTATTCTGCACTCTTTCTTTACCTGTATTAATTGCACCTGTTTGAACTTGTTACCTGTATAAAAGACACCTGTTCACACACTCAATCAATCACACTCCAACCTGTCCACCATAGCCAAGACCAAAGAGCTGTCAAAGGACACCAGGGACAAAACTGTAGACCTGCACAAGGCTGGGATGGACTACAGGACAACAGGCAAGCAGCTTGGTAGAAGACAACAACTGTTATGATTATTTATTAGAAAGTGGAAGAAACACAAGATGATTGTCAATCTCCCTCGGTCTGTATTCCATGCAAGATCTCACTTTGTGGGGTAAGGATGAGTCTGAGAAAGCTCAGAACTACACAGGAGGACCTGGTCAATGACCTGAAGAGAGCTGGGACCACAGTCACAAAGATTACATTAGTAATACATGATGCTGTCACGGTTTAAAATCCTGCAGGGCAGCAAGGTCCCCCTGCTCAAGCCAGCACATGTGCAGGCCCATTTGAAGTTCACCAGTGACCATTTGGATGATCCAGAGGAGGCATGGGAGAAGGTCATGTGGTCAGATGAGACCAGAGCTTTTTGGAATCAACTCCACTTATTACCATGTTTAGAGGATGAGAACAACCCCAAGAAAACCATCCCAACCGTGAAGCATGGTGGAAACATCATACTCTGGGGGTGCTCTTCTGCAAAGGGGATGGGACGACTGCACCGTATTGAAGGGAGGATGGATGGGGTCATGTACTGCGAGATTTTGGCAATGGGTCATGGCTGGGTCTTTCAGCATGACAATGACCCCAAACACACAGCCAGGGCAACTAAGGTGGGGCTCCGTAAGAACCATTTCAAGGTCCTGGAGTGGCCTGGCCAGTGTCCAGACCTGAGCTCAATCGAAAATCTTTGGAGGGAGCTGAAACTCCAAATCTTAAAGATCTAGAGAAGATCTGTATGGAGGAGTGGACCAAAATCCCTGCTGCAGTGTGCAAACCTATATATATATATATATATAATTTCATAGGGTAAATTCATCTGACAAAATAAATTATTACACGTAAATGACAACATACGGTTCAGTTGGTTAAACTGAGATGCAAAATTATTGATCACATAAAGAGCTATGAGTAATATAAAGAAACAGCTGCCCTTCATGTCTAACTGGAGTTGAGTTAAAAAAAAAACAAGCCTACAGTGATTGAAAATTCTTGTGATCTTAATTCTGAATCCATATTTTTTTCCAACTGCTATCTGACATTTGTCAGTTTTTTGACAGATGAAAGCTATTTTCCTGAAGGGTTTTTTATTATTATTGTATTTTATTTACTATTCTCATAATCCAAGATTTGCAATGGAATCACCAGAATTAGAATAACATAAATAGCAAAGAATGCACACAGATGTTTTTTGTTTTTTTTTAATGAAAAATATTTAATTGATTTTGGCTATATTTAAAAATCCATATTCATTTTAGGTTATGCCACATGCACATCCATATGCATGTTTTCTGCTGTGCATAATCACATTGTCTAAATCAACTCCCAGTGAACAAAATGTCCCTGCCTTTGGTTCACCTGGATGTTCAGCATGAAACCTAAAATGTCACAGCCAAAGCTGAGGTCTCCACAGGGTAAATGTGCTCAATATGCAGAAATACGCCCAACGTGAATTTGGGTGAGCTTTGCTCACACATTTGCCGTCCAGTTTTCATTAAATGTCAAATGGGCACATCTGTTTTCAGTAATGCACTTTATCTCGAATATAAGAGACAGCTGTGTGTATGAATAAATAAGCATAGGAATACAAATTACAACCCCAGTTCCAATGAAGTTGGGACGTTGTGTAAAATGTAAATAAAACTCTACCATGCAAAGATTTTGTTTTGAATGTTAGAGTTTTAACTTGCACTTGTAGATGTAGCGACGAACTGTGCTAACTGACACTGGTTTTCTGAAGTGTTCCTGAGCCCAGGTGGAAAGATCCTTTACACATTGATGTTGGTTTTTAATACAGTGCTGCCTGAGGGACTGAAGGTCACGGGCTTTCAATGTTGGTTTTCGGCCTTGCCGCTTATGTGTAGAAAGTTCTCTGGATTCTCTGAATCTTCTGATTATGGACTGTATACAGTCCATAATCCACAACAATGTTGCTAGTCCAACCTCTCTCAATAAGGTCTGTTCCCAACGTTGTATTCATGTATCCACAACATTCCTGATATTAGCCAGTTAGCATGACTCATCAACAGGTCAGGCGCATGTGCACTAGCACATCCTAAAGAGCATATGTCTGTCAGTAATACTGACCTTTTATGTTAAACTAACCTGTCATGGTCTTCTGAGACAGTTGATAGATGTATTTTATTTCATTTTATAACTTAAAACGGGACCGATGCTAACACATTAGCATGTCTATGGCATTTTCAATGTTAAAGTTAGCATTAAGCTGTCGCCTGTCAACACGTTTGTATTTGTGTTCAGTATAATAATTAATGACTCAGCGTTTGTTGACGTAAGAGTTTTTGATAAAACCAAAACCTGTTTTGAGTTATCTCTGTCATTTGTACTAAATGTTTTCTTTAAAAAAAGTAGGGGAAAAAAAAAAATCAGGAAAAATCAAAAGTCAATTTTTTTTCCGAAAAAATTGCAATGTTGCGTAAACGTGACAATGTTGCATGACAACACTGCATGCAACGTTTCCATGTTTTTAGGAGTCAACACAGTTACATTGTTCCAATGTTAACCCGCAATGTTGTTGCAACGTAACACCAACGTTGCAGCAATGTTGTGACAACGTTGCATTACAGCATTGCATGCAATGTTTCCACAGTGTTTTTAGGAGTCAACACAATTACTTTGTTACAACGTAACCCCAACGTTGCAGCAACATTGAGGCAACGTGATTTTGTTACCTGCAAGAAACCTACTAAAATGTGATTTAATAACTTCATTAAAATAGGTATGTATTTCAATTATTTTTATTTCGGGGTCTTTGTTAGAATCCAGTGCATTTATCCACAAGAATTGTGCTAGTATTTTTCATATTGCTGTTTCCTGAGGCTTTGACGTGTTATTGCAAACTAAAATTGTTTTCATTAACTATTGATTATTTTCATGACTGATTTTCATCAGCTAAATTTGTTTCTGTGTGCCTCAAATCTCCAAATGCCTCAAAGCCTGATGGCATGTCTTTCCCCCTGATGCCACACGCTGCCCCCTGATGCCACACGCTGCCCCCTGTATTCTGCCTCTAGTAATACAACAACCAGCTGTGTTGTAATTAATTTGTCATTAGTGCAGGCAATAATGATTGCCCTGCTGCGCTGACTCACCCACTCTGTTTTGCTCTCTCTCTGACTGCTTGTGCCTATTTTTTTTTTTTTTTTGTACCACACCCCCTCTTCCATCTCACTACCATATTCCTGCTGGAGGGAAACATTTGCATCCCTGAAAAAAGCAAACAACAATTATCTTCCAGAGAGAATCAGAGGCTCCTCTCTACTGATTGCTGAGGAATGGGCAACCAAGACCTTCACTTTGGGTGCTTTTAAAAGAACCATTCATGGTAAAGGTAATAATTCATTAACACATACAAGAGCAGCCACATCAAATCTAGAGATACACATGCGCAATTCAGTCAGCAAAATAGAATAAAGATTTACACAAATAATACGGTGCATCTGGAAAGTATTCACAGCGCTTCACTTTTTCCACATTTTGTTGTTAGAGCCTTCTACACACAATTCTCCATCATGAAAAAATGTGAAAAAGTCTTATTTTTTGCAAATTTCTTAAAAATAAAAAGCATAGAATTTAAATACAGCACTGGAATTGATGCATCAACTTGGTAAATTCTGGCTATAAACACTATCACACTGAGACTATGTATACAGGGCATTCAGAAAGTATTCACAGCACTTCACTTTTTCCCCATACTTTAATGTTACAGCCATATTCAAATTTTTTCCTCAAAATTCTACACACAATACCCCATCATCACAATGTGAAAAATGTTTTTATAAGATTTTTGCAAATTTATGAAAAATGAAGAAAAGAAAAGCAACAACTGAGAAATCACATGTACATAAGTATTCATAGCCTTTGTCATGAAGCTCAGAATTGATCTCAGGTGCATCCTGTTTCCACTGTTTCTTAATTGGAGTCCACCTGGGGTAAATTCAGTTGATTGGTCATGATTTGGAAAGGCACACAGTTGACAGTGTATGTCAGAGCACAAACCAAGCATGAAGTCAAAAGAAATTGTCTGTAGACCTCCGAGACAGGATTGTTTCGAGGCACAAATCTGGGGAAGGGTACAGAAACATTTTTGCTGCGCCTCCATCATCCATAAATGGAAGAAGTTCAGATCCACCAGGACTCTCCTAAAGCAGCCTGCCTGTCTAAACTAAGTGATCGGAGAAAAATATGTGAAGTTTTGACTCACTGGGTGGAATGTTGGTTTCAACCTATAGTAATTCACCCTATAGAGAACTGCACCCTACTTTTTTCCCGGGACAGGCTCAAAACATCGCAATCAGTCCTCATGTGTTCACACCATTAGCTACAGGTTAGCACAAAATAGGCCCACTGATGGCGCAACGGCTACTCAGGCGATATGCTGGTCATATGAGGTCTGTTAGAAAAGTATCCGACCTTTTTTATTTTTTGCAAAAACCTGATGGATTTGATTCACGTGTGCTTGCGTGAGCAAACCTTGAACCTTCGTGCGCATGCGTGAATTTTTTCACGCCTGTCGATTGCATCAGTTACTGGCAAGCAGCATTTGTGTGAGGTCGTGTGTTGTGCTTTCGGCGGATTTTCATTGCAAGGAAAAAGACGGAACGACTGGAACAGCGCCGCATCAAATTTTGCCAGAAACTGAGCGACAGCCAGGTGGAAACCATTCAGAAGATTCAGATGGCTTTCGGTGGCTTTTCAGTCGTGTGACTATTCGAGAAATTGTGGAAGAGGTGGGCATCATTTTTCGGAGTCCAGCATGTCCTGTGAGACTTCAACACGAAGGTGCTTTTGCTCTGCCATTAACAGCTTCAGCACGAATTTTGCTGCCACTCTTTTCATGGCCAAATCTTCTGTCACAGTGGAATGTGCCGAAAAAGTGCTGATGTCCACCTCTTCCACAATTTCTCGGACAGTCACACGATGGTCCCGCGTCACCACAGCGTTCACTTTGGAAATGATCTGGTCATTTCAGCATGTTGATGGCCGACCGGAGCGCGGCCCACCGTTGTGCGGCCGTCTTTAAACTGGTTGTACCGCTCCTTGATCTGTGTGATGCCCATAGGATCGTCACCGAAAGCCGTCTGAATATTACGAATGGTTTCCACCTGGCTGTCGCCCAGTTTCTGGCAAAATTTGATACGGCGCTCCAGTCGTTCCGCCATTTTCCTTGCAATGAAAATCCGCCGAGAGCACAACACACGTCCTCACACAAAGGCTGCTTACCAGAAAATGACGCAATTGACAGGCGTGAAAAAAAATCACGCATGCGCACGAAGGTTCAAGGTTGGCTCATGCAAGCACACGTGATTCAAATCCATCAGGTTTTTGCAAAAAATAAAAAGGTCCGATTCTTTTCTAACAGACCTCGTACATTTTAATAGCCACACCCAAGCCAACCATTATGAAAACCACCACCCAGTCTACATAAATGTGCATTAAACACCCACAACCGTAGTTAGCCTGTTAGCTGCAGCTTCACTTGTTTGGGAACTTGAAGAGCGGAGAATGGTTGGACTTTATTTGATCAATCCAGGTCACACCGATCTTCTCCACATTCCACCTCTTTACCCATTTATGAGTTGGCTGGACATTAGAGGTGGAGATAAAAACTGCTAAAATATTGACATCCAGAGCCGCCCCATTTAAGCTTCCAAACTGCTCTTCAGATAACCTTTGGGTGATGTCATGATGCGTTTGTCTGGGACTGTATATATACACAGTCTATGGTCATTTAGCATCATTTCAAAAGAAAGGAGACAGTTTTGGGGACAACAAGGTCCACATTTTAGACAGCAAGAATAGATGGCTTGAGAGGTGTGTAAAAGAAGCCATTTAGGTGAAATTGGAAAAATCTTTTATCCACTGGGAGGAAAGGAAAATGTCACCCCTTTCATTGCTCCCTAAGAAGATTAAAACGCTCGTTAAGGAGAGCACACACAACAACCATCTGAGAACAAAGGGACCTTAATGACATCTCTTGTTATTACAGTTGTCTTTTGTTGAATGATTGACCTTGTTTTTTTATGAGACTCTCGCCTCCTCAGGGTATATATATATATATATATATATATATATATATATATGTTGTGGGTTACCACAACATCTTGCTTTTTGAAATCAGTCAGGAGGTCTGGCTGCTTTACCACAAATGTTTAGATTTATCACTCACCTCCTCAACAGGGTTCAAATAACATCATCAGAGAGTCAAACCTTCAGAGAACTGAATCTTCAGCTGATGTTAACACCTAAAGTGTTTAATTAGGACTTTTAGAGTTAAACACTGGAATAATCAGCTTACAAGACTGAAACACTAGACAATCCAACAAACACACACAGCTTTCAGGTTTGATTTAATGACAACCAAAAGAGAAATTTCTGTGAAATAAAATGTGACAAGCCCCAGTCTGCTGGGAAATTAAGCCACCAGCAGCCACTTGAGACACACTCCAAAAGTGAGTCACTCCTCATAGAAGCCCATGTAAAAATGTCCAGCTTTTCAGTGGATATATACATTTACAGCCTGGTACAAAAAAAAAAAAAACAGTTTTGATGTCTGTAGCTAGTTTTCTTTTTCGTGACAACTGTACAGGAATTGTTTTTTGTTGTTTCTTTTTTGTATGTTTGTTTTTTTAATAACATTTCAGTGTAAGATTTTTTAAGGCATAAAATTATGAATATTTTGGGCCGACCTGAGTGATAGCTGCGTGCCAGGGAGGCGATCGAGGGCCCCCCTAGCACAGTCTGCAAATGTTTGATAACAGTATTGTAATGTTTTATTATAAACATTTGAGTTTGCTTACTGTGTGGTTAACTGTACCAGCAGACCATCCAGGAACTCCCTGCTGTAGTATAACTTTTGAATGAAATTTTTGTATTATTTAATTTATATGTTAGTGCCATTAGCACTCTGAGCTGGTAGTTTGGTGACATTAGGTCCACTGATGGTGGAACGGTTACTGAGGCAATGTAAATGTGCATTGATACTTGCACGAATTTTGGCTCCACACTCTTGCGCACTTCGTCATGACAATCCCTCCCGCTGTGTTCCCAGCTGGATGCCATGCTTTTTTCTGCTGGATGCTGCGTATATAAAATAATTATGTCGTAGCGGATTAATCATTTTCTCTCAGAAAACACCTGCTGAAAACACCTCTAATCATTTCCGGAATCACAGAGGACTGTTTCAGCTGGAGCTTTTTTTTTTCTGTCTCTGGTGACAAGTAATATCAGAATTTAGAGTAATTCAATCAATCAATTTTATTTATATAGTGCCAAATCACAACAAACAGTTGCCCCAAGGTGCTTTATATTGTAAGGCAAGGCCATACAATAATTACGTAAAAACCCCAATGGTCAAAACGACCCCCTGTGAGCAAGCACCCGGCGACAGCGGGAAGGAAACCCCCCCCCCTAACGGGAAGAAACCTCCAGCAGAACCAGGCTCAGGGAGGGGCAGCCCTCCGCTGGGACTGGTTGGGGCTGAGGGAGAGAACCAGGAAAAAGACATGCTGTGGAGGGGAGCAGAGATCAATCACTAATGATTAAATGCAGAGTGGTGCATACAGAGCAAAAAGAGAAAGAAACACTCAGTGCATCATGGGAACCCCCCAGCAGTCTAAGTCTATAGCAGCATAACTAAGGGATGGTTCAGGGTCACCCGATCCAGCCCTAACTATAAGCTTTAGTAAAAAGGAAAGTTTTAAGCCTAATCTTAAAAGTAGAGAGGGTGTCTGTCTCCCTGATCCGAATTGGGAGCTGGTTCCACAGGAGAGGAGCCTGAAAGCTGAAGGCTCTGCCTCCCATTCTACTCTTACAAACCCTAGGAACTACAAGTAAGCCTGCAGTCTGAGAGCGAAGTGCTCTATTGGGGTGATATGGTACTATGAGGTCCCTAAGATAAGATGGGATCTGATTATTCAAAACCTTATAAGTAAGAAGAAGAATTTTAAATTCTATTCTAGAATTAACAGGAAGCCAATGAAGAGAGGCCAATATGGGTGAGATATGCTCTCTCCTTCTAGTCCCCGTCAGTACTCTAGCTGCAGCATTTTGAATTAACTGAAGGCTTTTCAGGGAACTTTTAGGACAACCTGATAATAATGAATTACAATAGTCCAGCCTAGAGGAAATAAATGCATGAATTAGTTTTTCAACATCACTCTGAGACAAGACCTTTCTAATTTTAGAGATATTGCGTAAATGCAAAAAAGCAGTCTTACATATTTGTTTAATATGCGCTTTGAATGACATATCCTGATCAAAAATGACTCCAAGATTTCTCACAGTATTACTAGAGGTCAGGGTAATGCCATCCAGAGTAAGGATCTGGTTAGACACCATGTTTCTAAGATTTGTGGGGCCAAGTACAATAACTTCAGTTTTATCTGAGTTTAAAAGCAGGAAATTAGAGGTCATCCATGTCCTTATGTCTGTAAGACAATCCTGCAGTTTAGCTAATTGGTGTGTGTCCTCTGGCTTCATGGATAGATAAAGCTGGGTATCATCTGCATAACAATGAAAATTTAAGCAATGCCGTCTAATAATACTGCCTAAGGGAAGCATGTATAAAGTGAATAAATTGGTCCTAGCACAGAACCTTGTGGAACTCCATAATTAACTTTAGTCTGTGAAGAAGATTCCCCATTTACATGAACAAATTGTAATCTATTAGATAAATATGATTCAAACCACCGCAGCGCAGTGCCTTTAATACCTATGGCATGCTCTAATCTCTGTAATAAAATTTTATGGTCAACAGTATCAAAAGCAGCACTGAGGTCTAACAGAACAAGCACAGAGATGAGTCCACTGTCTGAGGCCATAAGAAGATCATTTGTAACCTTCACTAATGCTGTTTCTGTACTATGATGAATTCTAAAACCTGACTGAAACTCTTCAAATAGACCATTCCTCTGCAGATGATCAGTTAGCTGTTTTACAACTACCCTTTCAAGAATTTTTGAGAGAAAAGGAAGGTTGGAGATTGGCCTATAATTAGCTAAGATAGCTGGGTCAAGTGATGGCTTTTTAAGTAATGGTTTGATTACTGCCACCTTAAAAGCCTGTGGTACATAGCCAACTAATAAGGATAGATTGATCATATTTAAGATCGAAGCATTAAATAATGGTAGGGCTTCCTTGAGCAGCCTGGTAGGAATGGGGTCTAATAGACATGTTGATGGTTTGGATGAAGTAACTAATGAAAATAACTCAGACAGAACAATCTGAGAGAAAGAGTCTAACCAAATACCGGCATCACTGAAAGCAGCCAAAGATAACGATACGTCTTTGGGATGGTTATGTGTTGTGTGGGCCGCCTGAAGAGGAGGTACTGCTGGCCCACCACCAGAGGGCGCCCTGCCTGAAGTGCGGGCTTCAGGCACGAGAGGGCGCTGCCGCCACGGACACAGCCGGGAGTGACAGCTGTTACTCATTACTTCCTGACAGCTGTCACTAATTCTTCATCATCTCACTCCATAAAACCCAGACGTCATCTCCACCTCATCGCCGAGATATCGTACTTCATTGAAGGTAATATCCTCAGCCGTTTTGTGTTACAATATATCTGTATATTGTAAGTGTTTGCAGGAGTACTGGTTCCTCTTTCTGTGGAAGCTGAGTGAGTGCAGGACGGCACTCTTTTCCCCTGAGGAATCACTGCGGTACTCATCACATATTGAGTGAGAGGTGGAGGTGGCATTCCCACCATTGTTGTTACTGGGTGTACACACACCCACACTTGACTGTCTTTGTTCTCGCCAGCAGTACCAGATCCGACAGTCGGGGACGGTGATCACCTGGGAATTCGGGACTTGGCGGCTCCAGTATTCACCAGGTTCGGTGGTGGTGGAAATCGTGTGGTTCCGGCTCTTCTCAGGACAGACGTCTTCTATCCTCGAGCCTGCCCACACGTCACCTTTGTAATTTGACTGTAATCATATTCTGAGATTGTCTGTATATTTGTTGTGCACATTTCACAACATTAAATTGTTCCTTTTTGGCTCATCTATTGACCGTTCATTTGCGCCCCCTGTTGTGGGTCCGTGTCACTACACTTTCACAACAGTTATGAGTAATTTTTTCTCTAATAGTTAAAATTTTATTAGCAAAGAAAGTCATGAAGTCATTACTAGTTAAAGTTAAAGGAATACTCGGCTCAATAGAGCTCTGACTCTTTGTCAGCCTGGCTACAGTGCTGAAAAGAAACCTGGGGTTGTTCTTATATTCTTCAATTAGTGATGAGTAGTAAGATGTCCTAGCTTCTATTGATATAAAATGTCCACTATGTCTTTCAATGATAGACAAAGTGGGATCTGTTCTTCAGTTTCAATTTCAATTTATTTTCATTTATATAGCGCCAAATCACAAAAGAGTTGCCTCAAGGCGCTTCACACAAGTAAGGTCTAATCTTACTAACCCCCAGAGCAACACTGATAAGGAAAAACTCACTCTGAGGAAGAAACCTCAAGCAGACCAGACTCAAAGGGGTGACTCTCTGCTTGGGCCATGCTACAGACACAAATTACAGAACAATTCACAAAAACGAATATACAGGAAATGCTGCTGGTGCACAGGACAGGAGGGTCTCCAGTACAAATACCACATCCATCTCTGGATGGAACTGCACCTTAAACAGAGAGAGAAAAAAAAAACAGAATCAGGCATCAGAAAGACAAAAAAAAAATAGTATAATTTGTCAGTATTAAACAACAAGAAAAACAGGAAATACTAAGGTGAACGCCGGCCACTAGCCCTAAGCTTCACTAAAAGACCCAGAATTTTGGGTAAAGTTGAGGTCGCGGTATGCTCCATTTCCTAATAAAATGAATTTAAAAGGGTAAAAAGCATAGTAACATACTATGCCAGTATACTAGTCATATGAAAGGGAAAATAAGTGCATCTTAAGTCTGGATTTGAAAGTCTCCACAGAAGCTGGCTGTTTTTTTTGACGCAGGGAGATCATTTCACAGAACAGGGGCACGACAAGAGAAGGCTGACATGCAGACTTCTTATTCACCCTAGGGACACAAAGTAGTCCTGCACCCTGAGAACACAAAGCCCGGGCCGGTACATAAGGTTTAATTAGGTCAGCTAGGTAGGGAGGTGCCAGTCTGTGAACAAAAAAGTAATTTCTTGTTGCGCACACAGACAAGAAATCAGTTCAAACAACACGTGGTTGCAAGACAAAGGGTCATAAAAATTGGATGGCTGAGGCGAGCGTCTCAAGACCCAAGAAAAGAGAAAAAGTAAGCAGAAGAGTGTAAGCATAAGAGAGCGAGTTCCCAGGGGGCGCATGCTTTTAAAGGGTTAAAAGCTCCACCCCCAAGAATTCTGGGTATAGTAGTTTTTCTGCGTTTGTCTTCTTTAATAATAAATCAGTGTCCACTTCTTAAATTTCCGCTTAAAACCAAGCAAGTCCTGTATTACAAAACTCTTGTACACAATTTCTTTAACTAGCACACACAATCATATATGAAAAAGCACACATTTGATAAACTTTCTACAATCTATGATCAGAACATAAAGTACAGAATATATGAATTCCATGTGTGAGGTTAAATGATCACATGTTCGTTTCTTTTCTTTTCCTTTTTGTTTCTTGTTACAACCAACAATAGTACAACTTTTAAAATGTAATCTTCAACTTTATAACACTGCACGAATTGGGCGCATGTCCTTCCCCAATTAACCCAAGAGGGGTCACGCTTGTTCCACGTACTGGAAGAGGCTGGTTTTTGGATTTCATCATAAAATTGAAATCTGTCAATCTGAGGTCGATTTTGACCAGAAGATAGCAATTCTTCTGTGATATGAACTTATTTGAATTTTGCTGTAAAGACACAATTGTTGGACTTTGGGGGAAAGTATGTCTTTCCGGGGTCTGTGTTTTTAGATGAAAAGGAGGTGCTCACCATCTGGCTTTGGGAGCTTATAAGGGGCCAAACACTTAGTAAGGAATGTACTTTGGGGAGTCTTAAATCCTGATAGTGGTGAGTTTTATAACACCTGGCCATCTTGTGTTGGGCACAGAGAACATCCTTTTGAAACCTAGATATATTCCAGACCTTGAGCTGAGCTGTTCCATTTGACCAAAAAATGTGGGTTCTCAAACTTGTTATCCTGCACTAACAACCAGGACACCATGTGCAAAGGAGCAATTACTGATTCCACTTCTTTGGCCAAGTGGATAATGCACTTGGTTTCAGTGCAGAAGGTTCCGGGTTCAAATCCCAGCCCTGCCACATTTCTCCATGTAATGTGGAGTTGTGTCAGGAAGGGCATCCGGCGTAAAACCTGTGCCAATTCAACATGTAGATCCACCTTAGATTCGCTGTGGCGACCCCGAGTGCAAACAAGGGAACAGCCGAAGGGACTTACTATGTAGTTTACAGATATCAGTTTGACTGGGGCGGTACACCTGTCAAATGGTAATGCACCGCATTGCACTAATGGTGCAATGAAAGTGAGGGGTGTGCAATCATAATCCAGCAAATGGTAGCTTCGCACCATTGGCTCCTCAGCCAAGCACATATGGTATACCAAACATGAAGAAATTCACGTTTTGCGAAATGTGCATTCACGTGTCTGAAGATATTTTTTTCAGTATTCATGTTTTGCAATTCATGGTTTGTGGATAATTCATAATTTGCAATGATTCACATTTTGGGGGTGAGCAGCTACTGTATCAAAATGGCAGCATCCATGAGGACCCCGCTCCCATGTACATATGAAGGGCTCATTGTAACCTCATAAAAACAAACTATATCATTGTTGCAGGAAGTTATACACTTCTAAACACATGGCGATGCATGCTATGTTCCATTTCTGTTGTTTTAAACACCACTAAATCCTATACACTGGAGGTTTACAGGCAAACTTTTATGTGTGGTGTGTGTGTGTGTGTGTGTGTGTGTGTGTGTGTGTGTGTGTGTGTGTGTGTGTGTGTGTGTGTGCGTGCGTGCGTGCGTGTGTGTGTGTGTGTGTGTGTGAGCCTCAACCTGCTGTTCTCTTTTGAATATCTAAAATAGAACAGTTTGAATCAAATGCAGACTGAAAAACGGACCTAGCACCATCACTTTAGCCAGTCTGTTGCTATGTGATGCAAATATCAGAAGCAGTCATTTATGCAGCCACGATTACTTACAGCACAGTGGCTTAGTGGTTGGCACTGTTGCCTGACAACAAGAAGGTCATGGGTTTGATTCCCACCTGTGGCCTTTCTGTGTGGAGTTTGCATGTTCTCCCTGTGTTTGTGTGGGTTTCCTCCGGGTCCTCCGGCTTCCTCCCACATTTAAAGACACACAGGTTAGGTGAATCGGAAGCTTTATAAGTGTCCAGGTCTCTCTTGCAAAAGAGATCTCCATCTCAATGGGACTAACCTGGTTAAATAAAAAATAAACAAACTTCTGATATTTGCATCTGTGTTTGATAGATAGGTGTCACATAAACAAACAGCTTTCGCACAAAAATATTACTAATTCTTTCAATACATAAAGTGTCTTAAGTGTGTCATGCTCAGCTAACAGGCTAACCTCAGTTTGAATGTTTATTAAATCATATTTTGGGCTATATTTGGGTTCTCATAACACTTTTCCTTTGGTGTGGCCATTAAAAATGATGACCATCTTATTTCTTCATTAATACACCGAACGTCATCAAGCTACTGATAGCTGCTAAAAATGCACATAGTGTTAGCATTCAAAATTACATGACATGATAATTTCACTTGATACAAATACTGGTGCAGACACATCTTAGATGAACCGTATGGAGAATTAACTCCACAGCAAGCCATATCATTCCAGATATTTTAAATAAAATGCTTAAAAGCCCTCTGAGCTCAGCTCAGCAACAACACGCGAGCTGTCAAACAAAGTTGTTACACCCGTAATGTGTTTGGAATATTGGGCTTTGTGGGAGCGTAAACATCAAGATGATGTCTGAAAGACAGTACATATTTCAATTAAATGGCTGGCTTTGATCTTACATATATTTTGATCTAAATTGGTTTAATTTTTTCATCATGCTTGAACAGAGTACTGTTCCACAGTACTTTCAAAGATGATGAAAACAACCATTAATTTCCCACAACTAATGACAGCACCCATTGCCAGTATTTACAGTCTTTTTCAAACAATTCATGCTCTGACTAATATAATATAGTCACTACATTTATTTATCTTTCGCAAGATGCATCATAACCAATGGTTATTTTTGCCAGTTAGAAAAGTTAATCATTAATTTTTGATTTTTGCATAGAGGTTACACTCTAAACTCAAAAAGCTTGGTAACAACTCTTACAGGAAACAGTTTGTATAAATGTAGCTGCAGTGGATTTCTTCCTTCTCTGTCAGCATATGTGTGGTTTTGAAGTTATTCAATGCATCTGGAAAATATTCACAGCGCTTCACTTTTTCCATATTTTGCCCTCAAAATTGTACTCACAACACCCATAATGACAACATGAAAAAAGTTTTTTATTTTGTTGCAAATTTATTAATATAAAACTAAGGGCACCTTCACACATAGTGCGAATTTGGTTGATTTGTGTACAACTCCAAGACAACACACGGCGGTACAGTCATATGAGCGCACCACAAAAAAGCATGACAATGGTTGTCTACAGACTGTTGTCATGTCAAGAGTGTGACTGGCCACACATTTTCTAAGTGCCAAACAAGTGGTGTTAGATGTTCATGCGTGACAGCTGGAATTTAGCCAACATCTGCCACAAGAGGGTTCGATGGGTTCGCACAGTGCACACTCTGTCCGTAAATATTTGTAGCAACAGGTGTACGGGGCGTTAGAGACAGGGACGATTTTACATGGGTTGCACATGATTCCTGTGTCATGCGCACTTCGTGCGCACTTCGACCAAACTTCACATGTGTGAAGGGACCCTCAGAAATCACATGTACATAAGTATTCACAGCCTTTGCTCAATAATTTGGTGCTACACCTTTGGCAGCAAGTACTGCCCCAAGTCTTCTTGAATATGATGCCACAAGCTTGGGGCACCTATCTTTTGTCAGTTTTGCCCATTCCTCTTTGCAGCACCTTTCAAGGTCCGTCAGGTGGGATGGGGAGCATCAGTGCACAGCCATTTTCAGATCTCTACAGAGATGTTAAATTGGATTCAGGTCTGGGCTCTGGCTGGGCCACTCAAGGACATTCACAGAGTTGTCCTGAAGCCAATCCTTTGATAAAATGGATGTGTTCTTAGGGTCAGTGTTCCGCTGAAAGATGAACTGTTGCCCCAGTCTGAGGTCAAGAGTGCTCTGCTGCATTCATCTTTCCCTCAATCCTGACTAGTCTCCCAGTTCCTGTTGCTGAAAAACATCCTCACAGCATGATGCTGCCATCACCATGCTTCACTGCAGGGATTGTGCCTGGCATTCACGTCAAAGAGTTCAATCTTTGTCTCATCAGACCAGATAATTTTGTTTCTAATGGTCTGAGAGTCCTTCAGGTGCCTTTTGGCAAACCTGCCATGGGCCTTTTTCCTAAGGAGTGGCTTCTGTGTGGCCACTCTATCATACAAGCCTGATTAGTGGATTGCTGCAGAGATAACAAAATGCTGTAACATAAAATGTAGAAACAGTGAAGCACTGTGAATACTTTCCAGATGCACTGTACATAGCTTGAAATTAACTTGTCAGTTTCTTTCAGTGTCAGATCTCATAGCCACCATTGCCAAACACCTCTGTTTCATGGACCTATGTTGTGGATTTTTTCGCAGTGAACAATGACGTTTAGTGATGTCTAAACAGATTTTATTGCTAACTAAAACAGGGAGTGAATCAAAACCACAAGAAGCAAACAGAACAAATGGCAGGTCTACCACAACAAAAATGTATGTTAAGTTCAGTCCACAGTCACTAAAGTTCTGACGAGTCTTTCGGGACAAACAACAACATGTGGATAACCAGTGTTCAAGGTGAAAGATCAAATGCACAAGGGCAGCGCAAAAATAACAACTGTCTTTTCAAAGGCAATACAGAAGGGCTTTCTTATGTTCAATATAAAGGTTGGTATCAAAAAGTTATTAAAAAAAGTTAAAGTGTCTTTGAGACTGTCGTCCTTCACTTTTGAGTTATGACGATCAAAACACGAGTCTCCACAAAACTGATAATACTCACTGGGATCATGTGGAAAAAATAATTACTGTAACCTCGAGATCTTAGATAAAGTCAGAAGTCAAGATACACTGCAAAGATCATCTCTGGAAAAATAATAATCACTGGGGTCACGGAACAAAAAAGAGTACAATATCTTTTGACCAGAACTCAGAGATCAGGATACATTGTAATGGTCAAAGCACAAGAATAGCCAGCACTACACATTATGACAGCACCAGTGTCCCTGAAGCACACTGTTGTTGTTGTCCTTTTGGCTGCACCCATTTAGTTCGGGGTTGCCACAGCAGATACAGATCCACTGGTAGCTGGCACAAGTTCCACGTGCAATGCCCTTCTTGATGCAATGTCACTTTCACTTTTGACATATAATGCGAATATATAATAATGTAAAATAGGATTTCCAATATTAAATTCAAATGTCCACAAAATCCACAATCCAGATCAGATACGGATCAAACTTTGCCAGGCAATAGTGAGAGCCAATCTGCATCTCACTTTCAAATATGAGAGTGATTGGGGCATGCTTGATTAAGATATAATGCAAAATATACATTAAATGGGGATTTCAAAATTAAATTTAAATGGCCACAAAATCTGTAATCTGGATCAGATCTGGATCAAACTTTGTCATTTGATAAAGGATACCATCCTACATAGAGATTTGAGATTTGATTTAATGTCATTGTTATTACACGAGTGCAACAACAATGAAATTGCTTCCATACTCCAAATACCACAGACAAGATACAGCAATTAATCCAAAATTATTACTTGTTTACCGTAATAATGGCACAATTCAGAATTAAAAACAACACATACGCAGGAGGTGAGGAGACGCACCACCCTCGCCAGACCTGAAAGCTTTTGGCAGTCTCAGTCTTTAATGCTGTCAAATCTGAAAGAAATTTGATCTTTTGTGACAGAGGTATGATTTTTTGAAAATTCTTTCAATGTTAAAGATGGGGATTTTTCCAATATTCCCAGATTATTCCTGACTTTGACCTATGACCATGAAAATTGAATCAGTTATTGCCTATCGGGATATGAATCTTCAGTAAAAATTTCATGAAGATATATGAAAAATTGTGGGCTCCAGGCTGTTCACAGGCAGACAGACAAACAAAGAAACAAACAGGGGCAAAAACATAACTTTAATAACCAAACACATAAAATGCTGAGCACCAGCACGTGCATGAGCATGACCTGTGACAATCTGTCCAGTGACCTCAGGATTTCATAAGCTCTTCTCAGGAGTCCCTTGATCTCTGGGATATTAAATACGTACATACAACACGGAATTATAACATTGAGGAGAATTTTGATTTTTAAAAATGTAGTGTTTGATGTATTTTTTCTTCAGATAGAGGCTGTCTTTTACCAGTTTTGCTTTTTTTTTTGTTTTGTTTTGTTTTTGTAGTGTTGGCTTTAGACCTTTAAAAAGAGGTTATTGGGAAAAAAAACACTCATTCAGAAAGTTAAATTAACATCAGTTATGCAAATATCACCCACACCAAACACCATTAAGCAAATGAACCCAAATCTTTGGCTAAATAATGTTTTTCGTGTCAAACACAGCTGTAATGTTTGCCGGGTGCGTGTATTGTGTATTTAATTTAATTAATGCTCTAATTGACAATAACTATGTTATACTTATTAAAAATGGGGTGAAATTGGCAATAAAATATGTGTGGCTCACCTCTTTGGTGTTTTCATGCCAAGGTAACAAAAAAGGACATGGACTAGAAGTCAAAAAAAGGACATGGACTAGAAGTAGGAGGACAGGAAAAACACTTATTTTTGCAGACTGGGAAGTGGCTCCAATAACAGGGGGTATGGCTATGGATACTAAAACCCATGACTGACATAATGTCTCAATAACTGTTGGTGTAGCTAACATGACCAAGGTAACACCCAAATTAAACAAAACTAAAATTTCACTCAATGGAAATACTGGCACAAATACTTCTTTGATGGCCCGTTCAAAGTTAAAAAGGTGGAAACCATCCTACACCTTGGTTTCACAATATTGTATGTACATCCATCTGTTGTGCATCATGTAGTTCTGCTCCAGTCATTACAAATGAGCATATGCAACATCACATGATGTTCATTAACCATCTGGGGTCCGAGGGCATTTTTTGGACAGTTCACTGGCCTGGAATCAATGTTTTATTATTGCTGTTAACAGCTCTCCCTGCATCCCACAAACAAGTTTTATGTCTCTTTTTTCAGGACAACCTGTACTTTCAGAATATATATGCTATAGTTGTGTTTTATCAATCAATCAATCAATCAATTTTTTTATATAGCGCCAAATCACAACAAACAGTTGCCCCAAGGCGCTTTATATTGTAAGGCAAGGCCATACAATAATTATGTAAAACCCCAACGGTCAAAACGACCCCCTGTGAGCAAGCACTTGGCTACAGTGGGAAGGAAAAACTCCCTTTTAACAGGAAGAAACCTCCAGCAGAACCAGGCTCAGGGAGGGGCAGTCTTCTGCTGGGACTGGTTGGGGCTGAGGGAGAGAACCAGGAAAAAGACATGCTGTGGAGGGGAGCAGAGATCAATCACTAATGATTAAATGCAGAGTGGTGCATACAGAGCAAAAAGAGAAAGAAACAGTGCATCATGGGAACCCCCCAGCAGTCTACGTCTATAGCAGCATAACTAAGGGATGGTTCAGGGTCACCTGATCCAGCCCTAACTATAAGCTTTAGCAAAAAGGAAAGTTTTAAGCCTAATCTTAAAAGTAGAGAGGGTGTCTGTCTCCCTGATCTGAATTGGGAGCTGGTTCCACAGGAGAGGAGCCTGAAAGCTGAAGGCTCTGCCTCCCATTCTACTCTTACAAACCCTAGGAACTACAAGTAAGCCTGCAGTCTGAGAGCGAAGTGCTCTATTGGGGTGATATGGTACTACGAGGTCCCTAAGATAAGATGGGACCTGATTATTCAAAACCTTATAAGTAAGAAGAAGAATTTTAAATTCTATTCTAGAATTAACAGGAAGCCAATGAAGAGAGGCCAATATGGGTGGGATATGCTCTCTCCTTCTAGTCCCCGTCAGTACTCTAGCTGCAGCATTTTGAATTAACTGAAGGCTTTTTAGGGAACTTTTAGGACAACCTGATAATAATGAATTACAATAGTAATAGTTTTATAAGTGTAATAAAGGTTTACAATCAGAAATAAGAAAGGAAACGTAAAGCGGAAAATAATTTTCCACACACATTTATTCAAAACACACAGTAAACTATAATAAACAACTGTTTTGACACTTTATAAAGGTAATTTGGGCTGTGTGTGAAAGACTGTACAACAAAAAGGTTCAAACAATAAACATAAATGCACATTTTGAGCAATATATACAAAATGGTCTATGCGTTTTATTTGTCTTCATCGCAAAGCAATTTCTGTCTGCTATTACACAAAGGTCACATCACAAACTTCTACTTCTACTGTGTTTTGGAATGTTCTGTCCATTGATATGGTAAACAGTGCTTTATGCTGGGGTGAGAGAGCTTGCCACAGGCTTATTCAATAACATTCACAGGTAATGAGGAGTGGAGCATCTCTAAAACTCACACACTCTGTGTTTGAGCATGTGAGGCCCTGCATCTCTTCACTTTCACTGATCGCTGTACGTAATGCCGGAGGGCGTATTGAAGCAAGCAGCCAGATAGCTATTCAAACGGGCCAACTAGTAACACATCACTGCTAAAAAATGATCTTTGGTTTATCACGTGAGGTAAAGCTGCCCTACGATTGGATTTTGGAAAACCATGTGACGGTGAACCAATTCCGATTGGACACTCACATTGTGCATGTCATCACACAGCTTCTGTGAGGAGTACAAAGATGGCCGATGGCTGGCTCGAAAGTCCGTGGAGTTAACTTTTCAGCAAAAAAAAAGAGTATGTTTCTATCTCATATCATTAAAAAGTTATTCATAATTTAGTAAAGCTTGGTCTCAGCCGTTGTATATGACGGCGTCGGCCCCAGAGAGTTAAAGTTGCTTACAGGCTATGTACAGAGGAGGTGCCATGTAAAGGTTGTGTCCTCTCAGGACTGACCATGGACTGCATTTGGACTGCATTTAATATAGCACTTTTCTATTTATATCAGAATCTCAAAGTGCTTTGCAATGATGCCTTTCATTCACCCATTCACACATACATTCACACAACGATGTCAGGGTGCTGCTATGCAAGAGCTCACTACACACTGGGAACAAATTGGGGATTGAGGACCTTGCCCAGGGGCCTTTATTGATTTTGCGGACACACAGGGGTTTGAACTGAGGATCCTCTGGTCTGAAGTCAACTGTTTAACCATTCGACCAACTTTTGGGTTGAGGGGGGGTTAAAAGTAAAAGGACCTGGTCAATGACCTGAAGAAAGCTGGGACCACAGTCACAAAGATTACATTAGTAACACATGATGCTGTCATGGTTTAAAATCCTGCAGGGCAACAAGGTCCCCTTGCTCAAGCCAGCACATGTCCAGGTCCATTTGAATTTCACCAGTGACCATCTGGATGATCCAGAGGAGGCATAGGAGAAGGTCATGTGGTCAGATGAGACCAGAGCTTTTTGGAATCAACTCCACTTACCATGTTTAGAGGATGAGAACAACCCCACGAAAACCATCCCACCTGTGAATCATGGGGGTGGAAACATCATACTCTGGGAGTGCTCTTCTGCAAAGGGGACAGGACGACTGCACCGTATTGAAGGGAGGATGGATGGGGTCATGTACTGCGAGATTTTGACAAACAACCTCCTTCCCTCAGTAAGAGCATTGAAGATGGGTTGTGGCTGGGTCTTCCAGCATGACAATGACCCCAAACACACAGCCAGGGCAACTAAGGAGGGGCTCCGTAAGAAGCATTTCAAAGTCCTGGAGTGGCCTAGCCATTCTCTAGACCTGAACTCAATAGAAAATCTTTGGAGGGAGCTGAAACTCCAACCTGACAGATCTGGAAAAGATCTGTATGGAAGAGTGGACCAAAATCCCTGTTGCAGTGTGTGCAAACCTGGTCAAGAAATACAGGAAACGTTTGACCTCTGTAATGGCAAACAAATATTTCTGTACTAATTGTTAAGGTCTGTTTTTCTAGGGGATCAAATACTTATTTCATGCAATAAAATGTAAATTAATTATTTAAAAATCATACAATTTGAATTTCTGAATTTTCTTTTACACTGAAAAAAAATGCTACTTTGAATCAACTTAAAAAAAATTGATGACATTTGTTACAGCTAATTTTTTTAGTTTCTCACAATGTATAATTCTGATTTTGTAAAGTGATTCCAGCAGATTTAAACTGGAAACCATAATTTTCCATTAGACCAATATAAATAAGTACTTTGAATGAAGTGCACTGTGTTTCACTTTTTTCAGTGTAGATTCTGGCTCTCTCAGTTGAAGTGTACCTACAATTAAAAAATGCAGACCTCTCCATTCTTTGTGGGTGGAAAAACCTGCAAAATTGACAGTAGATCAAATACGTATTTCCCCCACTGTATGTCACTGATCCATCATTTATCTAGTTTGAAGGTCATGAGAGAAGCAGGAATCTATATCATGTACGAGGTCTGTTAGAAAACTATCCGACCTTTTTTTTTTTTAAAAAAAACTATATGGATTTGAATCATGTGCGCTTGCATCAGCCAAGCTTGAACCTTCGTGCGCATGCAAGTTTTTTCATATCTGTCGGTTGCGTCATTCGCCTGTGGGCAGGCTTTGAGTGAGCACTGGTCCACCCCCCTCGTCGGATTTTCATTGTCAGGGAAATGGCTGAGCGATTGGAGCAGCGCTGAATCAAATTTTTCCAGAAACTGTGATAGACAGCCAGGTGGAAACCATTTGGAAGATTCAGACGGCTTTCGGTGAGGATACTCTGGGCGTCACACAGATTAAGGAGCATTACAACCGGATTAAAGACAGCTCACAGCGGCGGAGGGCGTGCCGCGCTCCGAGCGGCCATCGACAGGCTGAAACGACCAGATCATTTCCAAAGTGAAGGCTGTGTTGATCCGGGATGTCGTCTGACTACCAGAGAAATTGCTGAAGAGTTGGACATCAGCACTTTTGCTGCACATTCCACTGTTACAGGAGATTTTGCAATGAAAGACGTGGAGAAATTCGTGCATTGGGACGGAGCCGCAATGGTGTGCAACAAAAAGCACGTCCGTGTTGGAAACCATTCAGAAGATTCAGACGGCTTTCGGTGGCTTTTCAGTCGAGTGAGTATCCGAGAAATTGTGTAACAGCTGGGCATGTCACAACTTGTCCTGTGAGACTTCCAACACGGACGTGCTTTTTTTTTTTAGAGCAATTGTTAGTCACTAGCCAGCAGGGGTGGTGGCCAAGTGGTTAATGCGCTTGGTTTCAGTGCAGAAGGTTCCGGGTTCAAATCCCACCCCTGCCACATTTCTCCATGTAATGTGGAGTTGCGTCAGGAAGCGCATCCGGCATAAAACCTGTGCCAATTCAACATGCAGATCCACCTTGGATTTGCTGTGGCGACCCCAAGTGCAAACAGCTTACTTTTTGTTAGTCACTAGTAGGGATGTCCCGATCCGATCACGTGATCGGAAATCGGGCCCGATCATGTGGTTTCAGACTTGATCAAAATCGGACGTTGCATCCCGATCAGGAATCCGATATAGATTTTATCCTCATTATTTTGATCAGTGCTATTTCAAGCTCATTATTGCAGATTAATGGGCCTTTTATGCGTCAGAAGTGTCAGAGGCGTGAGACGCGTTGCTTTTTAGAGGCGTCAGAAGCGTTGCTTTAGCTCGGCTTTTGACGTGATGCTTCTGACGGGAGCGCGCATTGCCGCTTGTCGGCAGGCTGACGCGGTCAAAGTTCAACCGGTCATTCTTGCACATGTGTACGGCTGAAACCGATTCCAGAGGAGAAAAGGGAACAAGAGTTGTGCAGTGAATTTGGAAAGAAGAGATGGAATTGTAACCCTGACAGAGGTGGGGGGAGTTACGCGCGAAAAGTTTCTTTTGCGGTGGGGGGATGTTGTCGGGCGGTGGAAGGAGTACTTCAAGGATCTCCTCAATCCCATTGTCACGTCTTCTGAAGAGGAAGCAGAGACTGGGGACTCGGAGGCGGACTCATCCATTACAAAGGCCGAAGTTACCGAAGTGGTTAGAAAGCTCTTCAGTGGCAAGGCTCCTGGGGTGGATGAAATCCGTCCTGAGTACCTTAAGTCTCTGGATGTTGTGGGGCTGTCTTGGCTGACACGCCTCTGCAACATCACGTGGCAATCGGGGACAGTGCCTCTGGATTGGCAGACCGGGGTGGTGGTCCCTCTGTTTAAGAAGGGGGACCGGAGGGTGTGTTCCAACTATAGGGGGATCACACTCCTCAGCCTCCCCGGTAAGGTCTATTCCAGAGTACTGGAGAGGAGAATTCGACCGATGGTTGAACCTCGGATTCAGGAGGAGCAATGTGGTTTTCGTCCTGGTCGCGGCACACTGGACCAGCTCTACACACTCCATCAGGTGCTTGAGGGTTCATGGGAGTTTGCCCAACCAGTCCACATGTGTTTTGTGGATCTGGAGAAGGCATTCGACTGTGTCCCTCGGTGCACCCTGTGGGGTGTGCTCCGGGAGTATGGGGTCCGGGGTCCTTTGCTAAGGGCTATCCGGCCCCTGTACGACCGCAGCAGGAGCTTGGTTCACATTGCCAGTAGTAAGTCAAACCTGTTTCCAGTGCACGTTGGCCTCCGCCAGGGCTGCCCTTTGTCACTGGTTCTGTTCATTATTTTTATGGACAGAATTTCTAGGCGCAGCCAGGGTGTAGAGGGGGTCTGGTTTGGGAACCACAGAATCTCGTCTCTGCTGTTTGCGGACGATGTTGTTCTGTTGGCTTCGTCAAATCAGGACCTTCAGCGTGCACTGGAGCGGTTTGCAGCCGAGTGTGAAGCATCCAGGATGAAAATCAGCACCTCCAAATCCGAGGCCATGGTTCTTGACCGGAAAAAGGTGCTTTGCCCTCTTCAGGTTGGTGGAGTGTCCTTGCCTCAAGTGGAGGAGTTTAAGTATCTCGGGGTCTTGTTCACGAGTGAGGGACGGATGGAGCGTGAGATCGATAGATGGATCGGTGCAGCATCTGCAGTGATGCGGTCGCTGTATCGGACTGTCGTGGTGAAGAGAGAGCTGAGTAGGGGGGCAAAGCTCTCGATTTACCGATCGATCTACGTTCTGATCCTCACCTATGGTCATGAGATTTGGCTCATGACCGAAAGAACGAGATCGCGAGTACAAGCGGCCGAGATGAGTTTCCTTCGCAGGGTGGCTGGGCGCTCCCTTAGAGATAGGGTGAGGAGCTCAGTCACTCGGAAGGAGCTCGGAGTCGAGCCGCTGCTCCTCCACGTCGAAAGAAGTCAGTTGAGGTGGCTCGGGCATCTTTTCCGGATGCCCCCTGGATGCCTCGCTGGAGAGGTGTTCTGGGCACGTCCCAGTGGGAGGAGGCCCCGGGGAAGACCCAGGACACGCTGGAGGGATTACATCGCTCGGCTGGCTTGGAATGCCTTGGGGTTCCCCTGGAGGAGCTGGAAGAGGTGTGTGTGGATCGGGAGGTCTGGGCGGCTTTGCTTGAGCTGCTGCCCCCGCGACCCGACTCCGGATAAAGCGGAAGAAAATGGATGGATGGATGGATGGATGGATGGATGGATGGATGGATGGATGGATGGATGGATGGATGGATGGATGGATGGATGGATGGATGGATGGATGGATGGAAGTTTCTTTTGCAGAACTGCTGTTTGTGTGTTTATGCGCTCAGCCTGACACCTCGATGGAATGACAAGAGGATGATGGACACTTTCCCACCGAAACTCTTGCTCAGTCATCCTTTCATGCACAGCAGGACCTGGTGCTGACCAAGTCCTCAGGACGACGATCTGTCATCTAATTAACAAAAAGAAAAAACAAATTGTCCTGTGATCGTTTGTCTGCAAAACGGAGCAAGAGATGCTGTGCACACGAGCGATGTGCGCACTCATCATATTTAAGAGCACGTCTTAAAGAGCTTCCATCTTCAGTCACGTTCACTGCGCTGCTCTGAACTTGTTGAACACTGATAAAGCATCAGAGGAGTACATAGAGGACTGTCAGGACGCAAATGTAAGTTTTTTTTACTTTTACTTTTCAAGTTGACTTTTGAACTTTCAACTCTTGGAGCTGTGACGTAGCTTCGCGCTGTCCAATAGGAAAGACGCGTCGGGCCAAGACACGGAAGACTAGTGGCAGAAACCACTGATCTGTACAAATGGTAAATGGACTGCATTATATAGCACTTTTCCATCTGCATCAGATGCTCAAAGCACTTTACAATTATGCATCACATTCACCCCGATGTCAGGGTGCTGCCATACAAGGCGCTCACTACACACCGGAAGCAATAGGGGATTAAAGACCTTTCCCAAGGGTCCTTAGTGATTTTCCTGTCAGACTGGGATTTGAACCACAGATCAGTGCTGAAACCACGTGTCTGAAGAAAAATCCTTGGAAATGTTTTTGTTGTTGTTGTTGTTGTTGTTTGTTACCTCAAAATTTCTGATTACTTTAAAAACGTTTAGAACACTTGTAGTTAAAATAGCTAAATCAATAAATGGTTCTTTAGAAACCTTTCATCTATGAATTAAAACCACCTGTTATTTCAGATTAGATAATTTCTTGTTTAACATACGGGAACCTTGGACATTTATTTTTAGACAAATAAAATAACATGGAAATTTGTACATTTTTTAAGTCTGGTAGATTATTACTTGATTGTTCAAGCTACCTCAAGGAGAAGTGCACTGTTTAAGTGATAAATAATAAAATATGGTGATTAAAATGAAATTATTATATATTTAGCATTTGTTCATTGTTCATTCAGTTTTTTTAAAGTATCGGATCAGGACTCGGTATCGGTAGATACTCAAAATCAGATGACTCGGAATCGGATCGGGGCCAAAAAACCTGATTGGGACATCCCTAGTCACTAGCCAATAGCAGTCTGCCTCTCAGTAGGAGGGGTCTGATTTGGTTTAAAACTCCAGCTTTGCTGGCTTCTGTTATTCTCTCTACAAGAGTCAAGACAGAAGTCAGACTACCAGAGCAAGAAATTTAGCTGAGGAAGCTTCTGTGATTAGAAGTGAAACCTCCTCACGTCAAGCAACCCAGTCCAGTCGAAGAATTCAAGCTTCTCTACTATGAATACCTTAAAGACATTTCCTGCTTTGCACTTTGCTTGCAATTCCTCAGCACATTTGTTGCAGAACATTACACAGAGTTTCGTACATTAGACACTGCACTCAAAGATAAAATACCTTGTTATATTGGGAAAACACTTCTAATATAAATGCAAAACACATCGGGCAATTGGAAATACTTATGCACATATCTGAAAACACTCACACAGAAAACTCACCACCAATCAGTCTGACATTTGGCACTACAGATAGAGCTCAGGTAAGAAATTTACAGTTTTTCTCAATTGCTGAAACACTAAACCTGCTGTCTGAACCAAATGCTCAGTTTCCTGAATCCACTGATTGAATCAGTCACTCTTTTGGCAAAACCATAAGCACTTTTCACCTGTTTAGTAGAGGTGGGTAATACCGGTAATTTTGGTATTGATCCAATACCAAGTAAATACAGGCCCAGTATCGCCGATATTGATACCGATACTTTATCATATTTAAGCTTCATAGATCCAAAGGATCCAAAAGACCCAGGATAGAATTTCACACCAAACATTGTACGTGACAACAAAATACTTATTATCACAGTAAACATTTTTGTTTAAAAAATATCACTCAACACAATTTAAAACATAATCTCCTGACGTAGAGGGCTGACTCAAGGAGAGCGCTGAGTGGGCAAGCCAGGCTGAGTCCTACCTGCATGGCTGTTGGCTGGTGCTGCTGAGTCACGTGACGGCAACAACAACAAAAGACCAGAGGGGGAGGGTGTGCTGCTCCATCTTGTGTGACAAAGCGCAAGTGCTGCTCTTACAGACCAGAGAGTAGACTTTGATGAATCTGCGTGCGCAAGCAGTCAGTGCATGCGGGACAGAAAAAAAAGCTTGAGTATCGATCTTTTTACACGAGGATCATTCAATATCAATACCAGCGTTGGTATCGATATTATCGATATTAGGATTGATCCGCCCACCTCTACTGTTTAGGCACAACTTGCCAACACATTTTATTGTGATGCACACCTGTGTTGAATAATGTGAGCACAGGTGGCAAAAGTCAAACACAGTTAAGCACTGGTGTCACCGGTTGAACACAACAATTCAAAATTTTCACACTTGTGCCAATGATGTAAGGGAACATATATAAGCCACTTCAGAGAGCACTACACTGTGAGGCACTACAATGGATAGAAATCTGAGAGTGAGAAGTTGGTGTGAGAGGTGGTCGAGGTGGTCATCGAAGACAAAGAACACTAATATCTGATGAAATCAGAGCTACTGTGATTGACCATGTCCATAGTATGAGCATGAGGGAGGCCGGACAAAGGTCCAACCAAACATCAGTAGATTCAATGGTGTCCACCATATTCCCCAGGTTTACAGAAGAGAAGAGTAATTACCTTTTCTGACATTATAGTATGTAAATGTTGACAGGAATGACTTGTATGACTATACTATATACTGTACCACAGTATACTATAAATAAATACATGTTTCAGTACATCACTGTGCCCAATGCACTGTAGTATTGTCGTGGAGGGTTAGTCTAACTGTTTGTAGGCCTAGTATTTCATGTATATTTTGTACTTTATTTTTACATAGGCTTACTGTATACAAGGTGCTAAATGCAAATGATTGGGGTGAAATAGGGGTGGGGTCGGTTTAGGGTTAAAATTTGTGACCGAAACTTGACCACATCATGAAAATGTGCCGTATTTCCTGACGGTATCACAAGAATAAGATAAGATAAGATAAGATAACTTTAGATAACTTTAGATAAGATAAACTTTATTGATCTCACAGAGGAGAAATTCCACACATCATAATGTAATAATAATAGACTGGGCTGCCCACAGACCTTTTAACATTTATGACAGTTTGAAGAGACAGAAGCAGGAGCAACACAAGTTCAGCTTAAATGATTTCTGATGTTAAAATGAAGCCATCAACAAGTTCATAGTGGATTTAATTGATCAATTCAGGAGAATCAATCAATGTTTTTACTTTAAAATTGATTTTCAACTGAGGGGACAATGGAGCATGAGATTGGCTGGAGAATCGACACAGCAGGGGCGGTATTGCATTCACTCTACCATACTGTTGTGACGAAAACGGAGCTGAGCCAAAAGGCGAAGCTTTCTTTCTACTGGTCATTCCTACCCTCAGCTATGGTCATGAGGGTTGGGTCATGACTGAAAGAACTAGATCACGGGTACAAGCGGCCGAAATGGGTTTCTTCTGGAGGGTGGCTGGTGTCTCCTTAGAGACAGGGTGAGAAGTTCGGTCATCCGTGGAGAGCTCGGAGTAGAGCCGCTGCTCCTTCACATTGAGAGCAGCCAGCTGAGGTGGTTCAGGAATCTTGTAAGGATGCCCCCTGGGCGCCTCCCTAGAGAGGTGTTCCAGGCACATCCATCTGGGAGGAGATTCCAGGGAAGACCCAGGACTAGGTGGAGAGATTATATCTCCACACTGGCCTGGGAACGCCTAGGGATCCCCCAGTCAGAGGTGGTCAATGTGGCCCGGGAAAGGGAAGTCTGGGGTCCCCTGCTGGAGCTGTTGCCCCCATGACCCGATCCCAGATAAGCGGTTGAAGATAATGATGATGATGATGATGATGATTGATTTTCAATTTGTATTGATTAATTGTTACAGCCCTAGGTTGCATTTATCTCCAAATACCATATCATGAAGTGAAGGAGAGTCTCCAACCCCACCATCTCCAACACAGGTTACTTCTGCAGCTGAAGCCCAGCAGCATCAGTAACCTCTTAAACTGCAAATATCAGGAACACAAGGAAAGCTGTCATGACTCCTATTCAGAGAATAAATGCATGAGAAAGAGTTGCTGAGGAGGCAATACTGTCCACCCTTTAAAACAGTTTTATTTGTTGTGTGTTGCCGACAATTAGCCACTTGCACCAGCAGGGACATAAAAACAAAACAAAATCAGGGGATTCAGGCTGTTTCACCGTCTTGAGAAAAGTGCTATCGCATCAGATAATGCCTGTGCTTCCATCTTACCCTATACCCACAGAGATACCAGTCACTATATTGACCTGAGACTCCCTTTGGAGAAAATGCTGCACTTGCTTGAAAGAATAATTTGTAGTATCTGAGGACTGCCTCCAGTGTCGATGGTAAATCTAGTGAATCTGAGATTGTGGTTTACATAAAACTGTTTGTTTTTTTTCCAAGAATGCAAAATGATCTATTCTATTGCAATGTGCATAAAACAGAACAGATCTTCATTTTGCATTCTACAAGGATCACAGCACATCTTCAGTAGATTAAGATATTCTCCTTCCAACATTTTATGCATTCAACACATTTTCTGTTACCAGCTAAATCTCTCAGCTAATTGCATAATCTGCTGATCTGGGTGTGAGTTTGCAAGCATTAGAGAACACGGTGTTGTGCTCGAAGCTGATCGCTTAGGCATCGTATGACAGTAACCCGCAGCTCTGCTTTACTGTGCGGTGGCTAATGGAACAAATAAATGATGCATTAAAGAGGTTGCAGGGAGAAAAGAGAGGGAAGGTGGAAGTGAGAGCAACAAAGACAGACAGCAGTTAAGTGTGGTCTCCGGTGTACTCAAGCGGGATAGGTCAAAAGATTTGGAGGGATCGGAGAGAGTGGTAGGATGAGTGGTTGATCGATTGTGGCTTCTTTTATGCAGGAAATGTAACAGAATAAGCAAGAGAGAGAGAGAGAGAGAGAGAGAGAATGAGAGGTGGCAGTCCAGTGACCACTGATGACCAGTTGTAGCATTAAGAGTTGTTATAAACCGTAATCCACATTCTTTTAAATAGAAAGTTGAGGAATTGATTTAAAAAACCAAAGTGCCCTGAACTTTTTGAACCCAAACTTTTAGAGTACCTCTTTTTACGGCTGTTCTTACATTTACTTCAACTTCTGTTTCACTGCAAACACTATGAACCCAAGATATGTCTTTTTTTTTTTTTTTTTTTTCGTGGACAACTTCTTTTCAGTGGCAATATAAATCCATTTCTGCATTTGAGGCCTGCAACACTTTCCCCAAACAAGTTGGAATGGGAGCAGTTTAGGGTTAGTAATGAGGCAGTTATCATTGTTATTGTTATTATTTTTAATTCATTCATTTTCTGTACCCATTTTCTCCAATCAAGGGTCACAGGGGGCCTGGGGCCTATCCCAGCAGACATAGGACATGAGGCGAGGGACACCCTGAACAGGATGCCACTCTGTTGCAGAGCCACGCACAGAATAATCCATTCACACATGCATACCTACGGGCAATTTAGAGTCTTCAATTCACCTAACCTACATGTTTTGGAGGCAGGAGGAAGCTTAGAGGGAGCCCACACACACAGGAAGAACACACCAACTCCACACAGGTGGGAAGTGACCCCATGCTGCTGTATTATTATTATTATTATTATTATAAAATTCATTATTATTTAACTGGGTTAACCGCGGAAGACCCAAGACATGATTGAGAGATTATATTTCCCAGATCACTTCAGAATACCTCTGGATTACCAGGTCTGCTGCCAGCATGACTCACACCCAAAACTAGAAGCACTCAGAGAGCGCAAACCTCCGCCAACGCCATAGGGTCACTGAAGTCACATGGAATGCCCTTTGGCAAAGAGACTTATTCCACGTCATTTCACGCATCTACCGTCATGTTTCAGATTCAGTGGGTAACCCTCTATGGTCCGAGGGCATTTTTTGGACAGTTCACTCGCCTGGCATAAATGTTTAATTATTGCTGTTAACAGTTCTCCCTGCATCCCACAATCAAGTTTTATGTCTCTTTTTTTCACGACAACCTATACTTTCAAAATATATGTGCTATAATTGTGTTTTATAAGTGTAATAAAGGTTTACAATCAGAAATAAGAAAGGAAAAAGCAAAGCAGCAAATAATTTTCCACACACATTTATTCAAAACACACAGCAAACTATAATAAACAACTGTTTTGACACTTCATAAAGGTCATTTGGGCTCTTGTGTTAAAGACTGTACAACAAAAAGGTTCAAACAATAAACACAAATGCACATTTTGAACAATATATACAAAATGGTCTATGCGTCTTCATCTCAAAGCAATTTCTGTCTGCTATTACACAAAGGTCACATCACAAACTTCTACTATGAAGTTGACTAGTTGAGCAATGCTGATACTCACACACTGTTTGAGCACAGTGAGATGGTATGAGAGGCTCTCCATCTGCTCACTTTCACTTTCGCTGTGCATAATGGTGCAGTGCGCATTGGAGCAGCCCAGGGGCTATTCAAACGGGCCAGCTAGTAACACATCACTCCTAAAAACAATCTTTGGTGTGTCACGTGAGGTGAATCTGCCCTACGATTGGATTTTGGAAAACCATGTGACGGTGAACCAATTCCGATTCGACACTCACATTGCTCACGTCATCACATAGCTTCTATGAGGAGTACAAAGATGGTGGACGGTGGCTCAAAAGTCCACGGAGTTAACTTTTCAGCAAAAAAGTAAGTTTCTATCTCATATTAGTAAAAAGTGTCAGCCCCAGAGGGTTAAACCTTTAGATCTTCAGCAAATGTATTTATAAAGAGAAACTGCGTGAACCACACAAGTTTTTTATTTTCTAATAACAAGTTTATTCATTGAGGAGAAACAAATGCTAAATTATTGTGTCGTAACTTAATTTTTGTTCAGCCTTTGTGACCCGTCTTCATGAAGTTATATGCAAAAATGTTGAAATTGGCCCTATCCTGCAATGATAAAGAATCGTTAAAAAAATTACTGGATTTGGATCGTGTTCTAGATCATTTCCAAGATTTAATGACTTCTAAGTTAGGCCAAAATACACCCCTCAATAAAAATTTCATTGAAATCCGTTGAGGATTTTTTGAGTCTGCAAAGATCACAGCATCACCTGCAAAACTATGGTCAGTAAACTCATTGGTTTAGGATGCATAACTTAAACTGAAGAGTAATTTCAACATGAAAAAACAGTTTTTTTTTACATGTTAGTAAGTTAACTTTTTACATGTTGGCACAGCTTTGTTCACACTTAAAAAACACTTTGACATAGTTTGACAGTGGTTTCAAAATAAACAGCTTGGTTGTGAAACACAAATTACACTTTAAAAAAGAGAATAGTTGAACGAACTTTAGTGAATTGTTTCAGTTGGTAACATCTTAATGAATTAGGTTTTTTAACTTAAATTAGTAAGTTATAACTTACTAACTTAGGTTCAACAACTTAATTCATTCATGTGTTACCAATTGAAACAGATTGTTAAGTTGGTTCTTTTTTCAGTGTACAACATGTAATATGAAAGTTCAAAAAACGTGAAAAATCACAAAATTCAGATAATTCGCACTAACATTTCTGAGTAGAATATAGGTAAAACAAACAAGTTAGAATAACTTAAATAATTTGGCTACATGATAACACCAACACATTTTAATTAAGTTGGTTGAACTTAATTAACCTTTTAGAGCAGTGTTTTCAAACTGTGAGGCCTGCCACCCGGGGGGGCGGGGCACCAGAGTTCTTCGGGAGAGTGCAAAAAAAAAAAAAACAACTGTAACGTTGTTAACCAAGGGACAAAAAGATAAAGAAAACATTGATAGCTAACATGCCAGGAGCAAAATGGATACATTTTTAGTGTGTAACTCTACCAGTGAGAAGAGAAGAGTTTGCAGCAACCAATAAAAGAAGAAAGTAGAGGACGATCTTCGTTTGCTCCTCTCCACAGTGCATCCCCGCATCAGCTGCTTGTGTGCATCAAAGACCCAGACTCACTGATCGCACTAAACAAGAGGTGAGACTAGATAAAAGACTAAATATGTATAAAAGTTTAATTCATATTATTTATATTAAAATGTATTATTTATGTCAAAGACGTTTAAAAACACAGAGATGTTTAATGTTAAAGAAACCCCGATGTTTAAAATATGAGAAAAGGTAAAAATAAGTTTTTACATTTAAAATGTTAGAAAAGAGTGTAAAATGTGTGAAAGAATAGAAAGTTCTTTAAAAATATGTTTAAAATGTTTACAAAGGCTGTAAAATGTGTAAATACATAGATAGTTCCTTAAAAACACAAATATATTTATTAAAATGTGTTTAACATGTGTAAAAGAATAAAAAGAAACACACAAAGATGTTGAAACTGTGTGTATGTGTGCTGGGGGGGTGCAGCTATGCATTTGTTCTCTGAGGGGGGGCTCACTCTTCAACACTTTGAAAACCCCTGTTTTCAAAGTAAAAAACACATCAAGTGTACTAAAACACTTCGCTAAATATATTTAGCGAAGTGTTTTAGTGTTTTTATAGTTGTCTATGTTGATAAACCTGATTTAGTCTGACTATAAAAGTCTCATGGTACTCATAGTAGTCAACAATGGCAGAGTTGAAATTGCTTAAACATTCATGCAAATTATTACGTGATTTTAGTTGCACAGTGTACACTCAAAAAAACTGATGCATTGGATGAACTCAATTCAATTATGAGCATCATTTTCATCTAATAAATATATGTAGCCCCAATAAATAAAGCATGCAAGACAATTTAATTTAGTTGGGGCTACATACATTTATTAGCTGTACAATTGTACAAGAAATGACAATTATAGATGATGTCATAGAAATTGTAACAGTGGAAATTGTACATGAAACATCTAAGAATATTCTAATCAGTTGTGTATACAGAGCACCAGACTCTTGCATTGTGAAATTTACAGATAAAATAATAGAATTATTCCATCAAATCAAAAACAAAACGCTTTTTATATGTGGAGACTTTAACATTAATATAGAAAGCTCCAGTTGCCAAAGAACAAGTGATTTTGTGAATTCAATGTATAGTTTGGGTTTATTCCCCTTGATAACAAAACCAAGCAGAATTACATCGCAAAGTGCAACTGTAATTGACAATATATTCACAAACAGAACAGGTGAAATTATTAAGAATGGGATCTTGATGACAGATTTTAGTGATCATTTACCAGTTTTTTCAATATTTAAATACAAAAATTGGTACAAGAAAAAAACTGTTATAAATTTTAAAAGAGATAAGTCAGTAAAAGCCTTAGAGGCATTAAATTATGACCTTAAACATCAAAATTGGGAAGAAGTTTATGTCGGCGAAGTTAATGTAGCATATAATTCATTTATGAAAATACTGATGAAATCATATAATAAAAACTGTAAATTAATAAAAATTAGTAAGAAAAGAGTAAATAAACCATGGCTGACTAAGGGAATAAAAAAATGCTTGTGTAAAGAAAAACTATTTATATAGGTGCTTTTTAAAAATGCAAACAAAGGAAACAGAACACAGATACAAAAATATAAAAATAAACTATTGACAATAATTAGGAAACAAAAAAAGATTATTATAGTGAACAATTAAATAAGAGTAAAGATAATATAAAGGCAACATGGGGAATTATAAATAGTGTGATTGAAAGTGATGGAGCGAAATCAACTTTTCCAAATTACTTTATCAAGGAAAATAAAGAGATATATGACATAAAAGAAGTTGCAAATGAGTTTAATGATTATTTTTCAAATGTGGGATCAAGTCTGGTGGGAAATAAACTAATAGTAGAAGATAAATTAAATACACTTGTAAATAAGGTCAATAGTATTTTCCTTGACAATGTGGAAAAAGATGAAATAAGAAATATTGTAAAAATCTGTGTAAGCAAAAGATCAACTGACTATGAAGATTTAGACATGATGACTGTAAAAAGTATAATAGAAACTGTTATTGAACCATTCACTTACATTTGTAATCTGTCTCTGTCAACAGGAATTTTCCCAGACGAAATGAAAATTGCCAAGGTAGTCAAACATAAATTTTGAAAACAAACATAAACAAACATAATTTTTCAAATTACAGGCCAGTGTCATTGCTTCCACACTTTTCTAAAATTATGGAAAAAGTTTTTCATATTTTAATTAATGCTCAGTATGGATTCAGAATAAAACATTCGACAGCTATGGCAATTACGGAATTAACAGAGAAAATATCAACAACAATAGATAATAAGGATTATTTTGTAAGTATTTTTATCGACTTGAAAAAAGCTTTTGATGTTATCAGCCACTCAAGATTGCGTCATAAGTTACAACAATATGGAATTAGAGGTATTGCACATCAGTGGGTAAAAAGCTACTTAGAAAATAGAAAACAGTTTGTTCAGACAAATAATACTAAATCAGAATTGTGTAACATTATTTATGGAGTACCACAAGGGTTGGTACTTGGACCCAAACTGTTTATTTTGTATATCAATGACTTTGTGAATGTATCTAAAGTACTTGGCAGCATATTATTTGCTGATGATACAACATTATTTTACTCTGGATCAGATATACAGGAAGTAGTACAAGTGATAAATACAGAGTTGGACAAAGTTAAACATTGGTTTGATATAAACAGATTGTCACTAAATCTTAATAAGACAAATTTCATATTGTTTAATGACAGAGTGGAAAAAAATGATGTGTCATTAAAAATAGATGGAATGGACATACAAAGGGTAAAAGAAATGAAATTTCTAGGAGTCATGATTGATGAAGAGCTTACATGGAAGTCACACATAAATTACACAAAAGGAAAAATAGCGAAAGCCATTGCTGTTTTGCATAAAGTAAAATTTTTGTTAAATAGTTATGGTTTATTAACATTGTACAATTCATTGATTGGCCCATATTTAACTTATTGTGTAGAAATCTGGGGATCAACATGTAAAACTTATACACAACCATTATTTATTCTGCAGAAAAGAGCTTTAAAAATGTTTAGCAATAGTCGTTTTAGAGATCCATCTAATCCATTATTCATTAAGTATAGGGTACTTAAATTTCATGATTTAGTTGATTTGAAAATATTACAAACAATGCACCAAGCTAATAAAAATACCTAAAATATGTTTGAAGAAAGAGTAAGTAGTTATAATTTGAAAGGAATAGAAG
Source organism: Thalassophryne amazonica (assembly GCF_902500255.1). NCBI lineage: Eukaryota > Metazoa > Chordata > Actinopteri > Batrachoidiformes > Batrachoididae > Thalassophryne > Thalassophryne amazonica. Next base: position 53,675,933 of record NC_047111.1, read on the forward strand.
TCTTAAAAAAAAACAAGATTCAGAACCAAAGTAAAGGAACGGAGTATTGCAGTGAATGGTGTAAAATTATGGAACAACCTCAACAAAGAAATCAAAGAATCAAGGTCGCTTAAATTATTTAAAAAATGTATTAAACTATATGTATTAAGTAAGTATGAAACTATGAAATAAGTCAGTGGGTTGTGACAAAGCCTAAAATGTAGTCTGTTAATAATGTCTAAAATGTTTTAAGTCTAAAATGTAACCTGTTAAAAATGTAATCTTTTAAATAATGGCTAAAATTTTGAAATAAGTCAGTGGTATGTGACAAAGTCAAAAAATATAATCTGTTAAACAATGTTGAATAATGATGCTTAAACTTGAAAGATTGTATTGTAAAAAGGGGCAGAAAATATAAGGCTTGTTCTTCCCTCTGCTCCTTTTCATTCAATGTCTTTTGATATATTCATTTCTGTTTTTTTTTTCTGTTTTTCTTTTAAATGAATGAAATAAATATTGACAAAAAAAAATCCTGCCCATAATTGAATTGAGTTAACCCAATGAGTCATTTGTTTGTGTAATACACTAAAAAGAAATGACTCATTGGATTGGATTTCCATCTAATAAGTACAGTATATGTAGTCCCAACTAAATTAAATTACATAATCTTGCATGAATGTGCTTTATTTCAGTTGGGGCTACATATATTTATTAGATCAAAATCCTGCACATAAATGAATTGAGTTCATCCAATGAGCCACAGGGCTGAGAAACTGCTCCCAATCTGACAAATCAAAGATGCATTTTTTTTCCTTATTTCAGTAAGGTTTTTGTGTCTCTTTAAGGATGGACAAATGGGTTGTGTGCATGTCTAAAGCTTGTTATAGGGCTCCTCTTTTTTCATAAAGTCATTAAATGGGAAAAATACACGAGACTGAGAAAATATAAATTTCACAGCCGGTCATAAAGCGAAGCCAGACATGTCTTGTGATAGTTCTCTCTCACTCGCTGGGCAACACGGCACAGAGGTGACATCAAGCTCAATATATTGATGTTGTTCTGATGCTAAGGGCCCATAACACTGTAATAACCAGGAATCTAAGAGCCCTCATCACTGATGGAATATATACATCACTGCAAATGGGGAAATATGCCCAACATGCACATTTACACACATCCAGGCTCATCTAACTTGCACAAAAATGTGCATGACTTGCCTTTAAATATAAATAACAGAAAACAACAGATATTAGATTTTTTTTCTGAAAATAATTGGATTATGTTTATTGACCATGTATTTTAAAATTGCCAGTTGTGGATGAATTTCAGGAAATTAAACATTTACTTATTTGTCTTGTTTGTCACAGTTTTATATTATTTTATATTCCCCGTGTTTGTAGATATCCCAACACAGGGCGGCTGTAAAATGCAAGTCCATGATGTTTAGAAACATTGTCTTCCTGCACCTTAATGTTCAATGTTTTTTTTTTTTTTTTTTTTTTTTTTAATTCCTTTTTTTTAATCACCACACTGATTTGAAAGCTGATCTGGCTGGACACAGAAGATCCAAAAGAATGAGTTGCAGTAACATAAGCTGTTTCTCATAACATCAGGCAGTGTCTCAAGAATCCGTTCCAGACATTGTCAAAAGTTGCCATTTCACTCATAGTAAACAACAGGAGATACCTTTGTGACTTTATCTAAAGTCTGGGTTTGGTAGTGAAGCTTAGGGCTAGTGGCCGGCGATCACTTTAGTACAACCCCAATTCCAATGAAGTTGGGACGTTGTGTAAAATGTAAATAAAAACAGAATACAATGATTTGAAAATCCTCTTCAACCTATATTCAGTTGACTACTCCACAAAGACAAGATATTTAATGTTCAAACTGATAAACTTTGTTGCTTTTGTGCAAATATTTGCTCATTTTGAAATGGATGCCTGCAACACGTTTCAAAAAAGTTGGGATGGGGCAACAAAAGACTGGGAAAGTTGATGAATGCTCAAAGAACACCTAATTGTAAACAGGTGAGTGTCATGATTCGGTATAAAAGGAGCATCCCCAAAAGTCTCAGCCGTTCACAAGCAAAAATGGGGTGAGGATCACCACTTTGCGAACAACTGTGTGAAAAAATAGTCCAACAGTTTAAGAACAATTTTTCTCAATGTTCAATTGCAAGGAATTTAGGGATTCCATCATCGACAGACCATAATATAATCAGAAGATTCAGAGAATCTGGAGAACTTTCTACACGTAAGCGGCAAGGCCGAAAACTAACATTGAATGCCTGTGACCATGGAAATATAGAGCTGGAATGGATGTGCGTGCCTCAGTCTATTAGCATTGCTCAGGACAGGAAGGCGCCATAAGGGTGGAGATGTGCAGATCATCAATAATAAACTGACCGTGTTGTGTGGGCCGCTGAAGAGGAGGTACTGCTGGCCCACCACCAGAGGGCGTCCTGCCTGAAGTGCGGGCAGCATCTTCACCTCACTGCCGAGAAATCGTCTACCGTTAAGTAAATGTCTCAGCCTTTGATTTATACAGTAGTAACGTTTTTACTTCTGTACGTACTGACAGTATTCTGAGTTTGCAGACTGTTACTTGTTACTGCAGGATCTGTACAAACTCCGTGATTGAGAAGTGGAGGTGCTTTCACCTTCGTGTTGAACTGTTTGCTGGGTGTTCATACACCCACCATCACCTGTCTGTTCTTTCTGCCAGCAGTACCCGATCTGACAGCCGGAGGCAGTGGCCACCTGGGGACACAGTGCTTGGCGGCTCCAGGATTGCTTCAGGTCCGGTGGAGTGGAAGGCGTGTGGGATCCAGCTCTTTTCTGGACAGGCGTCTCCTATCCTCGAGCCTGCTCACACACCACCGTAACTTATTTGACTGGTGATCTCAACTGTGTTGTCTGTTACTCTGTTGTGCACATTCACAACATTAAATTGTTATATTTGGCTTATTCCATTGTCCGTTCATTTGCGCCCCCTGTTGTGGGTACGTGTTCCTACACTTTTCACAACAGGATTTCTCGGCCAGCGTCATGGATCCCGAGGGGTGTCAACCATTGCTTGAACCACCAATGGAAACACAGGGTGCACAGGCATCAGCAGGAGGTGTGTTAGGAGAGCTGCAGCAAATCTTAACCGCCTTCACTGCTCGGTTGGATTTAGTAACCGAGCAGAACGTCATACTCAATCGGAGGATGGAGGCTCTCACCGCCCAGGTGGAAGCGCGCACTCCAAGCGCTGCTGCAGCGCCTCCTCCAGCCGACCGAGCACAAAATACAGACGTTCCAGTGGTGATTCAACTAACCCCCCCCCCATCCCCTGAAGCATACATAAGCCCACCGGAACCGTACGGAGGTTGTGTCGAGACGTGCGCAGACTTCTTAATGCAGTGCTCGCTCGTCTTTGCACAACGTCCCGTCATGTATGCGTCAGATGCCAGCCGGGTGGCTTATGTCATCAATTTGCTTCAAGGAGAGGCACGTGCTTGGGCTACGGTGCTCTGGGAGCAAAACTCACGGCTCCTAACAACATATACTGGGTTTGTGAGGGAGTTTAAACAAGTGTTTGATCACCCCAATAGAAGCGAGACCGCTTCGACTGTGCTGCTGTCTATGAGACAGGGACGTCGGAGTGCAGCCGAGTACGCGGTCGACATCCGCATCGTGGCTGCGAGGTCCGGCTGGAATAACATTGCACTCCGCGCCGCCTTCGTAAACGGACTGTCTCCGGTCCTGAAGGGGCACCTGCTGGCTAAGGATGAGCCGCGGGATTTTGACGGGCTTGTTGATCTGGTTATACGGTTAGACAACCGGTTAGAAGAACACCGTCGGGAGCGGGGCGAAGGGCGTGGCCGGGCACGGGCCGTCCCTCTTCCTTCCGGGTCCGAAAGGGTGCCGCCGTCTCCACGCTCCACAGTCAGAGAGCCCCGTGGAACCACAGCTCCCCCTGCTGACGAAGCTATGGACACGAGCAGGGCCAAAGTAAAATCACATGATAGACAACGGAGGCTGGCTCGCGGGGAGTGTTTTTTCTGTGGCTCTGATGAGCACATACAAAGAAACTTCCCCAAACGGTTAAACTTCAACGCCCACCCTTAGAGACTGGGTTAAGGGTAGGTCATAACATCCAAGCGGGAAAAGCCCATAGATCAGCACGCATCCCAGTAACGATCCTTTGTGGGGATCTTACCCTTCACGCCCCAGCACTGGTGGACATGGGGTCTGAAGGGAATCTGCTGGACAGCAGATGGGCTAGGGAGGTAGGGCTCCCCCTAGTGGCACTACCTTCCCCATTGAAGGTACGGGCACTAGATGGCACCCTTCTCCCATTAATCACACATCAGACACAACCAGTGACATTGGTGGTGTCTGGAAATCACAGGGAGGAGATTGTGTTTTATGTAACACCTTCTACCTCCCGAGTGATTTTGGGTTTCCATGGATATTAAAGCACAATCCCCGGATTGATTGGCCGTCTGGGGTAGTGATGCAGTGGAGCGACACCTGCCACCGGGAATGTTTAGGATCCTCGGTTCCACCCGGTGTGACAGCTAATGAGGAGGTTAAAGTCCCCCCCAATCTGTCAGCGATGCCTGAGGAGTACCATGATCTTGCTGACGTCTTCAGCAAAGATCTGGCACTCACTCTTCCCCCGCACCGTCCGTACAATTGTGCCATTGATTTGATCCCAGGCGCTGAGTACCCGTCCAGCAGGCTGTACAACCTCTCTCGTCCTGAGCGCGAATCAATGGAGACCTACATCCAGGACTCCTTAGCTGCCGGGTTGATCCGGAACTCCACCTCCCCGATGGGTGCAGGTTTCTTTTTTGTGGGCAAAAAAGACGGCGGACTCCGTCCATGCATTGACTACAGGGGACTGAACGAAGTCACGGTTCGTAATCGATACCCGCTACCTCTGTTAGATTCTGTGTTCACGCCCCTGCATGGAGCCCAAATTTTTACCAAATTGGATCTTAGAAATGCGTACACCTGGTTCGGATCCAGAAGGGAGACGAGTGGAAGACGGCATTCAACATCCCGTTAGGTCACTTTGAGTACCTGGTCATACCGTTCAGCCTCACCAAATGCGCCCGCGATGTTCCAGGCATTGGTTAATGACGTCTTGTGGGACTTCCTGCACCAGTTCATCTTCATATACCTGGACGACATCCTCATCTTCTCCCCGGATCCTGAGACCCATGTCCAGCATGTACGTCAGGTCCTGCAGCGGTTGTTGGAGAACCGGCTGTTTGTGAAGGGCGAGAAGTGCGAGTTCCACCGCACTTCTTTGTCCTTCCTGGGGTTCATCATCTCCTCCAACTCCGTCGCACCCAATCCGGCCAAGGTTGCGGCGGTGAGGGATTGGCCCCAACCGACGAGCCGTAGGAAACTGCAACAGTTCCTCGGCTTTGCTAATTTCTACTGGAGGTTTATTAAGGGTTATAGCCAGGTAGTTGGGCCCCTGATGGCCCTGACCTCCACTAAAGTCCCCTTCACCTGGTCGGATCGGTGCGAAGCCGCATTTAGGGATTGAAACATCGGTTCTCGTCTGCACCCGTTCTGGTGCAGCCCGATCCCAATCAACAGTTTGTTGTTGAAGTGGATGCCTCTGACTCAGGGATAGGAGCCGTGCTGTCCCAGAGCGGGGAGTCCGACAAGGTTCTCTATCCATGTGCCTATTTTTCCCGCAGGTTGACCCCGGCGGAGCGGAACTATGACGTCGGCAATCGGGAACTTCTTGCGGTGAAAGAGGCTCTTGAGGAGTGGAGACACCTGTTGGAGGGAGCTGCGGTACCATTTACGGTTTTCACGGACCATCGGAACCTGGAGTACATTTGGACCGCCAAGCGTCTGAACCCCAGGCAAGCCTGCTGGTCACTGTTCTTCGGGCGATTTGACTTCCGGATTACCTACCGTCCCGGGACTAAGAACCAGTGATCTGACGCCCTGTCCCGGGTCCATGAAGAGGAGGTCAAGGTTGAGCTGTCAGATCCACTGGAACCTATCATCCCCGAGTCCACTATCGTGGCAGCCCTCACCTGGGACGTGGAGAAGACCGTCCAGGAGGCCCTGACATGGAACCCAGACCCGGGGACCGGCCCTAGGAACAAACTCTACATCCCACCAGAAGCCAGAGCTGCTGTCCTGGACTTCTGTCACGGGTCCAAGCTCTCCTGTCACCCAGGGGTGCGAAGGACCGTGGCAGTGGTCAGGCAGCGCTTCTGGTGGGCGTCCATGGAAGCCGATGTCCGGGAGTATGTCCAGGCCTGCACCACCTGTGCCAGGGGTAAGGCAGACCACCAACGGGCACAGGGTCTCCTCCCACCGTTACCTGTGCCCCACCGCCCCTGGTCCCACATCGGCCTGGACTTCGTCACAGGCCTCCCGCTGTCCCAGGGCATGACCACCATCCTCACGATAGTGGACCGGTTCTCCAAGGTGGCCCACTTCGTGGCCCTCCCGAAGCTCCTGATGGCCCAGGAGACTGCAGACCTCCTGGTCCACCACGTCTAGCGTCTGCATGGGATTCCATCCGATGTCATCTCTGACCGTGGTCCCCAGTTCTCCTCGCAGGTCTGGAGGAGTTTCTGTAGAGAGCTGGGGGCTTCCGTGAGCCTCTCGTCCGGGTACCATCCCCAGACCAACGGACAGGTAGAGCGGGCCAACCAGGAGTTGGAACAGGCCCTTCGCTGTGTGACCTCGGTGCACCCGATGGCCTGGAGTAACCATCTGGCCTGGATCGAGTATGCACACAACAGTCATGTCTCATCTGCCACCGGCCTCTCCCCATTTGAGGTGTGTTTGGGGTACCAGCCCCCATTGTTCCCGCTAGTGGAGGGAGAGGTCGGGGTGCCCTCGGTCCAGGCCCATTTGAGGCGGTGCCGTCGGGTGTGGCGCTCTGCCCGCTCTGCCCTGCTCAAAGCCCGGACGAGGGCCAAGGCCCATGCAGACTGCCGGCGGTCCCCGGCCCCTGCATACCAGCCCGGGCAGGAGGTTTGTCTGTCTACAAAGGACATCCCATTACAGGTGGAGTCCCACAAGCTGAAGGATCGGTACATTGGTCCTTTCCCCATCGTCAAGGTCCTCAGTCCTGCCGCGGTGAAGCTGAGGCTGCCAGCTTCACTGCGGCTCCATCCTGTATTCCATGTCTCCCGGGTCAAGCCTCACCACACCTCTTCCCTCTGTGCCCCCGGACCGGCGCCGCCTCCTGCCCGGATCATCGACGGGGAGCCTGCGTGGACAGTTCGCCGGCTCCTGGACGTCCGTCGTAAGGGCCGGGGATTCCAGTATCTGGTGGACTAGGAGGGTTATGGACCCGAAGAGCACTCCTGGGTGAAGAGGAGCTTCATCCTAGACCCGGCCCTCCAGGCTGACTTCTACTGCTGACATCCGGACAAACCTGGTCGGGCGCCAGGAGCCGCTGAAGAGGAGGTACTGCTGGCCCACCACCAGACGGCGTCCTGCCTGAAGTGCGGGCTTCAGGCACGTGAGTGCGCCGGAGCACCGGGAGTGGCAGCTGTCACTCATCTACAACACCAGCTGTCACTCATCATCATCATCCACACCTCCATAAGAGCCGGGCAGCATCTTCACCTCACTGCCGAGAAATCGTCTACCGTTAAGTAAATGTCTCAGCCTTTGATTTATACAGTAGTAACGTTTTTACTTCTGTACGTACTGACAGTATTCTGAGTTTGCAGACTGTTACTTGTTACTGCAGGATCTGTACAAACTTCGTGATTGAGAGGTGGAGGTGCTTTCACCTTCGTGTTGAACTGTTTGCTGGTTGTTCATACACCCACCATCACCTGTCTGTTCTTTCTGCCAGCAGTACCCAATCTGACAGCCGGAGGCAGTGGCTACCTGGGGACACAGTGCTTGGCGGCTCTAGGATTGCTTCAGGTCCGGTGGAGTGGAAGGAGTGTGGGATCCGGCTCTTTTCTGGACAGGCATCTCCTATCCTCGAGCCTGCTCACACACCACCGTAACTTATTTGACTGGTGATCTCAATTGTGTTGTCTGTTGCTCTGTTGTGCACATTCACAACATTAAATTGTTATATTTGGCTTATTCCATTGTCCGTTCATTTGCGCTCCCTGTTGCGGGTCCGTGTTCCTACACTTTTCACAACAGACCACTTTTCATGCACTAGCGTCGCTATTTCTTAACGGATTTTAATAAATGTAGCCTTTTTTTAAAGCCCTTTGAGCTCTTTCCAATGAACCTATGCATGTGTGGGTGAAAAAATAAACTTTTATGTAAAATGCAGAAATTTGGGGAAATTATGACTAACTGTGCTGCTTTTCTCACTCTATTGTCACTATTTGTTAACAGATTTTAATAAAAGTAGGCTTGTTTTAAAGCACTTTAATTGCTCTTTCAAATGAACCCATACATGCCTGGGTAGAAAAAAATGCATTATGTAAAGTGTGGAAATTTGAGGAATTTACTGTGTTTTTTTCCCTGTCATCATAATTCTCAATGGACTTTTATTAATCAAATCAATTCAAATCAATTAATTTCAATTATTTATATAGCGCCAAATCACAACAAACAGTTGCCCCAAGGCGCTTTATATTGTAAGGCAAGGCCATACAATAATTATGGAAAACCCCAACGATCAAAACAACCCCCTGTGAGCAAGCACTTGGCAACAGTGGGAAGGAAAAACTCCCTTTTAACAGGAAGAAACCTCCAGCAGAACCAGGCTCAGGGAGGGGAAGTCTTCTGCTGGGACTGGTTGGGGCTGAGGGAGAGAACCAGGAAAAAGACATGCTGTGGAGGGGAGCAGAGATCAATCACTAATGATTAAATGCAGAGTGGTGCATACAGAGCAAAAAGAGAAAGAAACACTCAGTGCATCATGGGAACCCCCCAGCAGTCTATATATATATATATATATATATATATATATATATATATAGTCATGTTCAGAATAATAGTAGTACTATGTGACTAAAAACATTAATCCAGGTTTTGAGTATATTTCTTATTGTTACATGGGAAACAAGGTACCAGTAGATTCAGTAGATTCTCACAAATCCTACAAGACCAAGCATACATGATATGCACACTCTTAAGGCTATGAAATTGGGCTATTAGTAAAAAAAAAAGTAGAAAAGGGGTGTTCACGATAATAGTAGCATCTGCTGTTGACGCTACAAACTCAAAACTATTATGTTCAAACTGCTTTTTTAGCAATCCTGTGAATCACTAAACTAGTACTTAGTTGTATAACCACAGTTTTTCATGATTTCTTCACATCTGTGAGGCATTAATTTTGTTGGTTTGGAACCAAGATTTTGCTTGTTTACTAGTGTGCTTGGGGTCACTGTCTTGTTGAAACACCCATTTCAAGGGCATGTCCTCTTCAGCATAAGGCAACATGACCTCTTCAAGTATTTTGACATATCCACACTGATCCATGATACCTGGTATACGATATATAGGCCCAACACCATAATAGGAGAAACAGGCCCATATCATGATGCTTGCACCACCATGCTTCACTGTCTTCACTGTGAACTGTGGCTTGAATTCAGAGTTTGGGGGTTGTCTCACAAATTGTCTGCGGCCCTTGGACCCAAATAGAACAATTTTACTCTCATTAGTCCACAAAATATTCCTCCATTTCTCTTTAGGCCAGTTGAACGTCCCATTTTCCTCAGGCTTTCAAAGAGAAAAGCATGTTCAACAGGTGCTGGCTTCATCCTTAAATAGGGGACACCTGATTCACACCTGTTTGTTCCACAAAATTGACGAACTCACTGACTGAATGCCACACTACTATTATTGTGAACACCCCCTTTTCTACTTTTTTTTTACTAATAGCCCAATTTCATAGCCTTAAGAGTGTGCATATCATGAATGCTTGGTCTTGTTGGATTTGTGAGAATCTACTGAATCTACTGGTACCTTGTTTCCCATGTAACAATAAGAAATATACTCAAAACCTGGATTAATCCTTTTAGTCACATAGCACTACTACTATTCTGAACACTACTGTATAAATATATACAGTATATATATATATATATACATATATATATATACACAGTGGCTTGCAAAAGTGCCAAATGAGTGGTGTTAGATGTTCGTGCGTATCACCTGGAATTTGGCCGACACCTGCTGCGAGAGGGTTAGATGGGCACACTCTGTCTTTCAGCCGCTGGTGTGCGCACATAGTTGTAGCAACAAGTGTACGAGGCGTTGGAAGCAGCTACGATTTTACACGTTTTGCATATGATTCTTGCTTCATGCACACTTTATGCGCAAATTGATCAAATTAGCACTATGTGTTAAGGGGCCCTAACAAACACCATGACTCCAGACTCAAGTTTCGGTTTGGAAAGCTGTAACACATCCACTCATTGTGTGCCCACACGCCCACAGCTCAGAAAGGATACTCTTTGCAGCTCATCCAAAATAACCACCCCTCTCTACCAATCAGTCATGCTCTTATAATGTAATCTGTCGCAGCTGCTTCTACCATCATAGCATCTCTGTCTGTCTCTTTTCATCAGCATCCCTCTCCAAAATAGGTTGGAGAATGGCCCTGCTGAGTGTAAATTGAGGCCTCCCCCCATATCCTTTACTGATTGGAGTCCAGCTCTTCAAAGACGAGCATCATCTGAGCAGCAAAACTGGGGCTGCCAAACGTGAAGTGATGGGATTATGGTGTTTACTCTGAGGCAGTATGGAGAACACGGGTCTCAAAGTGGACGTCTGTGATTGCTGTAAACACCATATTTTTATATTCCAGTTTCAAGCATTCATGTTAGGAAGTAGCATACAGCAAACATCACATTTTTGTATCCTTACAAAAAGAGTATGTTTGATTGTGAAACTCCCAAAGAAAGGGGATTCATCTGACTGTGGAAACTGGGAAAGCATAACCCATCTACCAATTACAAGCAAGGTGTTGGGGTGGGGTTATTGATAAACAGAATGAAATATGTCATTGATTGGATGCTAAAATCTGAGCAAAATGAATTTCAGGAATGAAAGGGTGCAAATGAAAAAAATCATCTTGAGGACCATTAATAGACTCATTAAGTGTCAAGCATCTTCATGCAAAATTTCATAGATAAAGAGTATTTGCTTTGATTCAATTAATGTGACACTTTGTTAAACTTTTAAAATGAAAGCTGTAAGTCTGCACTTCAGTTACAACTTGAGTACCTCATTTCAACTCCACTGCAGTGTTTCTGTGTAGGCTCTCAGTTGTCCAGGTGGTTTCCATAGTAGAGAAGCTTGAATCTTCGACTGGACTGGGTTGCTTGACACGAGGACGTTTCGCTTCAAATCGCAGAAGCTTCCTCAGCTAAAATTCTTGCTCTGGTGGTCTGACTTCTGTCTTGACTCTTGTAGAGAAGAACATTCTTCTCAAGATTCAAGCTTCTCTACTTCCACTGCGGTGGTTTACAGAGGCAAAATTGCAAACATCGTGTCAGTGTTATGTCTCTAAGTGGAGTTAGCAACCAGGATGGAATAAGAAATGTCATAATTGGAAATACAACAAAATTCCAAAGACACAACAGGAAATTGAGGTGGTTTTGGATGTGTAATGAAAGACACTGTGTCAGTGAAAGGGCGATGATGGAAGTACAAGGGAATAGAAACACAGTAAAGTGAAAATGGAGGTGGACAGATAGTAAAGAAAAGCATTAAAGAAAGCATTTAAGGACAGGTGGCTAATAAGTATGAGGTTTTGGGCACAGTTGTATGAAAGCCCATCAGACACATCAACCTTACATAAATGTAGAAATAGAAGATGCGGGAGTCGTTCTTGAATGTAACAGGTTGGCTGTATACTCTAAGGCAGAACCACAACTAAAGGCAATTAAAACAGCTTCATTCAGTCTGTCCTTTTTTCCTTCTATCATTGTTTTGTAGTATTGTTCTTAATTATTTGTAATTTCCCTTTTTCATGATTTGTGTTGACAGAGTTTATTGGTGTTGTTCCACATGATCTATTTATTGTACTTTTTTTATTTGGCTGCCTACTACTTGGACAACAAAATGCACATTGGGGACCTTTACACTTTCTCTACTCCGTTGTCCCAAAGAGTACAGTTTGCTGTCTTTAACAGTAGACAGCACAGGTTTGGTCAAAAACAGGTAGCAGGTCAGGCACACGTGGAATCAGTCCAATGGCAAGAGTCTTTCTTAGCCTTGGAAGAAGCTACGGTCAGTTCCAAGAAGTTTTCATACAAAGTAATCAGTCCAAAACAGCAGGCAAAAAAACCCAGAATTCCGGGATAGTAGGAAACATCTGGAACAAAAAGTCAAAATATTGAAAGTTATCATGGCTAGAAAGCATGAAAAACATAATACAATCTCGGAATAATACAATTAAGGAAGGACTCTGGTTAAATCAAACCCTGATATACGGAAACACATGATACCAGGATAAACCAAACTTCAAAATAAAAGCACTAGAGAATATTTATAGCAGGGAAGAATCAGCCAATCATATGGAGGATAATAGCACTAGCAGAATAATGTGAAGATAATGGTCAGGGATGGAATAAGATGGAGAATAACACAAAAAAACAGAACAACACAGAGATCAAAGCACCAAAACATGACCCATGACACTGATGGTGTTAATAATGAAAAGAAAATTAGTCATTTTACAATACAAGATGGTGAGGAAGGGAGTGCAAAGTGGAGTGATGTAATAGACAAAGATATGTGAACAGGTGCCAAGAGCTTGAGTGCATGAAAACACAAAGCAGACAGAGTTAAAGTGTGAGAGGAGGATACAGACCTAGTGGAGTCACATGACATGACAACACAGACAGAGATGCAAGAGGGATGAAAACATAGAGCAGGTGCAGGGTGTGGAGTGAAACAAAGAACTATGAACAGAACATAAGAATTAATCAGCGAATAATGAGAAAATAAACCCAATGACAAAACAAGACCAGAACTGACTAAGAAAACAAAGTGGCTAAACAAATTATAAATAAAACAGAGAATCTGTGATAACACAACCTGACTCTAAAGCACAACAGATAATATAACGGACGAGAACAAAATAAACACGTGATAAACAATGAAAACATAATGCAAACACAATCTGGCAGAACAAAACTAGAATGGAACTGGACAAAGGCTCAAGTATGAAAAGGAAAAAACAAAATAACAGCAAAACTAGAACAGAGAACAACCACATGAAAAAATAACTAATACATCAAAGCTGGGGCAGGAGGTGAGCCAAAGGGAGAGGCAAAATAAGAATCAAGGCCTAGACCCAGGCCGGGCATGACAGTACCTCCTCCCCATGTGGGAGCCACTGGGTGGCCACACCCCCAACACCCTGACACCGGGCAGGCGGCTGGGGACCCAGGACGGGAGCAAACAGAGGCAGAGAGCACCCAAATGGGCTAACAGGCTGGTGACCCCAAGGACGACCAACAACAAGGCTATAAATGGGCCAGGGAACCAACCGGTGGTAAAAGGCAACAGGCTGCCGGACCCCAGGCACGACCTGGCGCCGAAAGACGGTGGGAGGCTGGCGTGAGACCAGGTCTGGGGGGTGGCCAGGAGGCCCTTTAAAATGTGCAACACCATCAGGAGGCTGACTCCTGGGGACATTGGACTCAGGATGATGTACAGGGATGGACTCGGGTCGAAACATCGGGAAGCACAGACAGACAGATACCGGTGCCTCAAGGCGGAAACCATCAAACGGAAAAGACAAAAGAACCTAAAAAATAACCAAGCCCAAAACATCCCAACTACCCAATGAAACCAATACACTCCCTCAGTACCTAAACCCCCATCCCAGATAACAACCCCCTCCAAGGATTCCAAAAATTGGTTAGTCGCAGAACACAGGTGAGAATTAAGCATTTCAAATAAAGTGCTACAGAAAACACCGAAGTAGAGCTGATGTGAGGCACTGAAGTGCTCAATCCAAAACCATAAAGATCTCATTACCCAAAACATCCCACAACCCACGAGTCGAGACGTTACGATATTTCGCAAAATTCCACATCCAATTAACCATCTGTCCTAAAAGGTACAAAATCCAGAGACCTAATTGACGCAGATGAGGCCTCACTGAATCATATACCGCATCAAAGAGGGCCAACAGAGATCTTATATGAGGCACACAGGTGCGAAATCCAGACACATAAACAGTCCCATGCCCAAATGTGAGATGCAGAACACAACCCAAAACATGACATAACTCCTGAGTATGAGCTACTCTTAAGAATCATTTCTTTCCAAAGGTACAAATGAAACTGTTCCTTCCCAATAAGTTCATAACGTGAGCAGAACTGGAAAAACAATCCGGGAACCACTGACCGGACTTGGCACCAGTGTGAGTGGAGTTACATCTTCCAAACTGACAAACTTTTTCAGAGAAGGAACTGAAGAAAGCAACTACACTGCAGCTCAGCATTACACACGTGGTAATCAATAATCGTAACTGAAGCTTGCATGTAACACATTTCAGAATGTGACGTGGCGACCTATGCAGATTCTTCATAAATTTACAGAAACACCTTCTCAGATTCAGGAATGGTGCTTGTGACAGATCTTTGACAGATTCATAAGAAAACCATTTCAGATTCATACGTGGCATTTTAAGCAAATTTCTAACAAAGTCACGGACAGTAAACCAGTACAGCATAAATCAGACACAAAAAGAAAACTCACTGACCGTCCCTTTAAAGCTGTCCTCAGAAGTCATCTTCCAGGAAGACACAAATGATGGAGCCGGCCGTAGAGGCTCTGGGATGGCAGAACTGTGCAGCTGCATGTGCATGTGAACAGCACTCTCAGATCCCGTTACTTGTCGTGAAGTAGGATGCGTTCGACTTGTTCAACAGGTGTAAAAATGCTGGAACGGGTGGAGGCTAATTCGATTGCAAGAGACATCTGGGCTGGCGTCACGGAAGCTCCAGAACTGAGTAACATCACCTGCGACATTGCAGTGGTGCCCAATAAAGCCGAGTTGCTTGCTGATGACGTACAGCCAGCTGTAACCAAGGGTAAAGATGAGGCGATTATGGTGTGCACAGAGAAGAAACCAGCTGGAGCCGCCGAGAGAGCGGGTGCGGGTGGCGTCGCTAAAGTAGTTGCAGTGATACTGCCTGAGGAAGATCCGATTAGTGAGGACGACGCCGCTGGTCCATGAAGCACTGCCGGAGTAACCACCAACGTGCTTGAGGAGGCGGGGCTGGCAGGCATCGTCGTGTACATAGAACCAGATGATTTCACGGGAGAGGCTGCAGCCAGACATGCTGAAGCCGAGCTGGCAGGAGCAGCAGAAAATGTGTAGGTTTCCAGGGCAGATGGGATCATGGTTATCTCGGTCGGAACCACAGGTAGTGACCCAGCTGGCAATTTAGCGATCTCAGACTGTCCCGAAGAACTGGTGGGTGTGGCTGCCAGTGGGAACTCAGGCAAAGTTGGTGCATCGGTGTTCATTGACGGAGCAATCTCAGAGGCAGGACCCAGCGATGTCAGCTGAGACGCCTGTTCTTTCCGAGGTGCAGGAACTGGGACGTCATGGAGCTGACGAGCTGCAGTGCTTGTTACCGGGAATTGCTGCTCTGCATGCAGCCAGACTTTTGACACGAAGCAGTAAGTTTGACCACATTACACCCATTTTGGCATCTCTTCACTGGCTTCCTGTCCCAGTGAGAACAGATTTTAAGGTTCTGCTACTAACCTATAAAATTATTCATGGACTTGCACCTCCCTACCTAGATGATCTAATTAAACCTTACATACCGGCCTGGGCTTTATGTTCTCAGGATGCAGGACTACTTTGTGTCTCTAGGATGAATAAGAAGTCTGCGGGTCACAGAGCTTTCTCTTATCGTGCCCCTGTTCTGTGGAATGGTCTCCCTGTGTCAGTAAAACAATCAGATTCTGTGGAGATTTTCAAGTCCAGACTTAAGACACACTTATTTTCCCTTTCATATGGCTAGCATACTGGTACAGTTTTGTTTTACGCTTTTTCTCTTTTAATTCATGTTATTAGTAATTGGAGCAGGCCGCGGTCTCAACTTCACCTAAATTCTGGGTCTTTTAGTAAAGCTTAAGGCTAGCGGCCGGCAATCACATTAGTATTTCTTCTGTTTTTCTTGTTGATTGATGCCTGATTCTATTTGTTCTCTGTTAAGGTGCAGCTCCATCCAGAGATGGGAGTTGTGTTGGCGATCCTCCTGTCCTGTGCACCAACAGCAATTCTTGTATATTCATCCATGAATTGTTCTGTGAATTATTTCTGTAATTTATGTTTGTAGCATGGCCCAAGCAAAGGGTCACCCCCTTGAGTCTGGTCTGCTTGAGGTTTCTTCCTCAGAGGGAGTTTTTCCTTACCACTGTTGCTCTGGGGGTTGGTAAGGTTAGACCTTACCTGTGTGAAGCACCTTGAGGCAACTCTGTTGTGATTTGGCGCTATATAAAGGAAATAAATTGAAAAATAAATTGAATTGAATTGAAATTGGACCCAGGCCGGGCATGACATTTACAAGATGAGTCTGTCAGGTTTTTTCTACCTGGGAGTTTATATTTTGTGTCAAGAGCTCTCACAAATCCTCGGAAACTTTGGTCTACTATAGACAGAGGCTGGAGATCCTTTGCAATCATCTCTCCAAGGCATCTTGTGAGTGTCGCTGTTCTTGGGGAATCATCTTCAAAGATATAAGATCACAGGGCAAAACAAATGATGGGGTTACTCTGTACTGAGTGCTTAATCTTATTTAGAGTCAACTATGTATGTAATCTCTCCAAATAGCATAAAATAAGGGCATACAAACACTTTCTGTTTTATAATACTGGGTGACTCAAATTGAAATTGCCAATAAAATATTTCATTAAATAAATAAATGTCATAATAATTGACACCAACCCTAGGTCATTTAGAAAAAGTCTCAAGTTTTGTTACTTTCCATTGTTTTCCTGTTAATGATATACATTACACCAAATGGCTGAAGTATCAAAGTATCAATATTTTGATTTAAGAATTTATTTTAGAGCATAAAGATTTAGTAAGGGGAGGTGATGGTTTAGTCGTTAAGCATTGGGCTTGAGACCAGAAGATCCTTGGTTCAAATCCCAGGCTGACCGGAAAATCACTAAGGGCCCTTAATCCCCTAGTTACTCCCGGTGTGTAGTAAGCGCCTTGTATGGCAGCACCATGACATCGGGGTGAATGTGAGGCATTACTGTAAAGCGCTTTGAGCGTCTAATGCAGATGTAAAAGCGCTACATAAATGCAGTCCATTTACCATTTATTTAGTATCGGAGGTATCAATATTTCAGTATCGATCCACACTATAACCAAGCAGGTCCAGAGGAGCTCCAATGCCCCTGCCACCAATTTGACTGGAGAAAATATTATCCTGTTTATCAATGTACACATGTAGCCACAAAGGTGGATGCCATGAAAATATTCCAACATGTCGTGCCCCATAGCTGTTGAATTCAGTGGAGTTAATATAGGCTCCACTGAATGCTCTTCTATTTTCCTCGCTTTTTCTTGCACATTTCACAAGGGAGGTGATTGAATGACCCCGTGCCTTCGGGGAGAAACAGTGTTGTGTTATTCCTATGTGACCTTGGTTTGTCAGTCACACAGTCTCTGTATTCAATTTTCCTTTCATGATAAAAGTGTGTTTTGCAGACATAGAGGTCAGGATGACATAGCATAGGACAGGCTGGAAGAGTGTGGGTACTAAATGAGAAAAGGTAATAATAATTCCATCTGCAAATCGCATGGTTTAAATCTATACTGCACAAGAACCCAAATATCACCACTGAGTGGATCTCTGTTAATCTTGTCCAGTTTTACCACAGGGCCCCCGTCGTCAATAACGCCCCTGCCACGTTTCATCGATTATGATATTAAGGCTCTATGCTACGGCCCTGCTGG
Source organism: Thalassophryne amazonica (assembly GCF_902500255.1). NCBI lineage: Eukaryota > Metazoa > Chordata > Actinopteri > Batrachoidiformes > Batrachoididae > Thalassophryne > Thalassophryne amazonica. The sequence continues at coordinate 53,693,828 of NC_047111.1, forward strand.
GCATCTGTTATCATTGAAATGGCTTGATTAACTGTGGAAGGAACCTTTACTTTCTAGATTGTGTCTCCTTGTTAGAGGGCAAAGGTTCACACTCAACATCTTCAACGTGTCAAGTGGCCAAAGAGCTAACGACTGGGAAGTCTTAAACACACAAAGCAGACACTCATCACATTGCTTGGCTGTGGATTCAATCCAAAATAGTGAAAGCATGAAATGGATGCGGCCCTATGACAGACTGGCGTCCTGTCCAGGGTGTACCCCGCCTCACGATCTATGACTGCTGGGATAGGCTCCGGCACCCCGCGACCCTTAATTGGACTAAGCGGTTGAAGATGTGTGTGTGTGTGTGTGTGTGTGTGTGTGTGTGTGTGTGTGTGTGTGTGTGTGTGTGTGTGTGTGTGTGTGTGTGTGTGTGTGTGTGTGTGTGTGAAATGGCTGCATGAAATGTCCTTTTCTGTAAACAGCTCCCTCCGCATTGTGCATTAAGCATGTTCAGAAAAGATTCATGAAGTGTAGCTTCTTTCACAGTAAGCTGATTCCACTTCGGGTCTGTTACGCATTTCTAAGCACAATAATTGCAAATAAATTGCAAATGATGCAAAATGCAAAACATGTAGAGTGAAGGCAGAGCAAAACAATATGGTGTGAAAGGGCCCTATCTTGACAATCTACAGCTTAAAGCACATTGCTCAAGTGCCTTTGAGGTGTGTCCATCATCACTTTGTGATTTACGTGGCACATAATCTAAACACGCAGTGCAAAGACTGTTCACTGATACCAATGTCAGAGAAGTGAATTTACATCACCATGGACAGAGAAAGTGGTGACCAAGAAAGAAACCCATGCTCCAAAATCGACACCTTCAAGCTAGACTGAAATTTGCAGCTGGCCAAGTGGACAAGCGACAAGTGGACAGTGACAGGTAGGGTGTGCTTTTATATATATATATATATATATATATATATATATATATATATATATATATATATATATATATATATATATATATATACACTGCTGGACTTACTGAGACACTGGTGGGAACAAAAGCCATTAAATGCTGAAACATTTTATCAAAATTCTTGGGTGTCTGAAAATTTTACATGCAGATGGAAAATCTTTTACATCCCTTAAGTCACATTGAGCCCATAGCACCAATCCCACAACATTAAGGGTGTAACGATACATGTATTTGTATTGAACCATTTTGGTACGGGACGTTGGTTCCGGGCTGTGCACGGGTGTGTTTGTGTTGGGTGTGTTTACATTCAGTGTTGCCAACTTAGCGACTTTCTCACTAAATCTGGCTACTTTCCAAACCCTCTTGACGACTTATTTTCTCAAAAGCGACTAGCGACAAATCTAGTTACTTTTCCTGGCGTTACCGGAGACTTTTCTGATGTTTGGCGACTGAAAGCATAAGTCTCTGTAGTTACTGAGCGGCAACAGGTCTCCCCCTCCTCCACTGCCTGCAGCAGCCTGTAAAGCACTGAGCGGAGGGATAGCTACAATCCTCCTCACTCGGACTTGCTCAGCCTACTGACCTCGTTTGCTGCGCTGTGATTAAATAGTCCCCAGACTTTGAGAAGCCCTGGACTTGAGAAGTTATTTTATTTTAATAAGTGATGGCCAATTTTAATGGCAAAATAAATAAAGAAACCAAGAATCAAGTTTATTTGTGGTTCTAAATATTTTTAAGGTGGTTCTACTCACTTTTTTGCCTCTCCCACAATATTTTTGTTTTCAAAACTTTATTTAAAAAGATGTATTAACAAACATTAAACAAACAGTTAATAGAAAGAGATAGAAAATAAGATATATTGTACAAAAGTTGTTATGTGTCGACGCGGGTTGAGGAGCGGACCTGCGTCAGACAGGACCCAGCGCTAAAAATAACCAGAAAGCGGTTCCAAACAGAAACTATTTATTATTCACCTGTGCTTAAAAGTGTAAAAACATAAAAACAACGTCCCTCTGGTGGAGTGATTCGTGGCTCGCTCTCCAGCGCCCGCAAGGATTAAAGCCGGCGCTCCTGGACTTCCTACCACCGCCAAACACCCCCCAGGTGGACACGACAAACTGATTCTCTGTGAAGCAAAGAGAAGGTGAGGTAAGTCAACAGATACAACTATATCTTCCAATAAACACACGCTATCAGCAACACACTCAGGTCAGTGTCCTTTTTTTACTTTATGCAAATGAGCAGCTTCTCACAACAAGTGGAGGATCACTTATCCTTCACGCCACAGCAGTGAGAAGCAAACTGCACAATTCTCTTCACAATTCCAGTATACTGTGTAACAAAACACCAAGTTACTATCAACAATTACTTAAACACTTAATTACCTTTAGTGTGTGCTGACAGCATGTGTCCTCACACCTCCCTGCTTCACGGGCTCGATGTGTCAAAACCCAGGCGCGGTCCTCAGCGTCTCACAAACAAACGTCACAAGGTCGAGTTCCCGGCAGTTCTGCTCAAATCACACATGACTTAAATGCAGAACGCCATCCAATTATCTGCTTCAGCTGCAAGTCGTCCAGGTTGCACGTGAGCACCAATCACAGGTGCTTTCCATGATGTTGATGAGGGTGAAGACTCTTCAGCCAGCACCTTCTTCACAGACAAATCAGCCCTCATGCCACCTGGAGAGCAAAGAAAAGAAAAGAACACCAAAACATCCAGCCACGCCCCCCCAACACACAACAAAAGTAAAAGGATTCTTTAACATGAATTCTCTTTAAAAATAAATTCCTTGTGTGACAGTTTTGGACAAGTTAATTTTTCTGGCAAAAAATATGAAGGTTAAATAAAATTGAACGGGGCTTCATGATGGAACCGTTGTGCTGCTCTTTACTTGTGGAAAGGTTTTGTTAAAAGCTGTTTACTAGGAATGTATTTTTATAATATTTCTTACATTTGTCATTTATTTGAGAATATTTTCTTTAACTTATTACCAGACAGCACTTTGCAATTATTTTATTTTTATTGTTTGTATAATGTTACAATAAATTGTTGGTTTAAACGACACGCAAATTTAGGTTTTGCATTTTGTTCCCATACTGTACCGAAAATGAACCGAACCGTGACCCCAAAACCGAGGAACATACCGAACCGTGATTTTTGTGTATCGTTACACCCCTACACAACATGCATTCACAGACATGTTGTTAATGCCTGTGTGATGTATCAGTCACTGTTTCAGAATGTTGCTGGCTGTGTCGACTGGTTTTTCATCTCTGCCAGTACAGCAATTGCAGCTGTTATTATCATAATGGCATCTCTCACTGTGTGCATTTTCGGTATTCCATATCTTAGTGTAATGTGGCCTTTGGGCTTTGTTCTGTTCTTGGCCTGGGTGGGATTGTTGTGCGCACTGCTGAATCCTGTACTGCTGCTTGGATTCACAGGGGAACAATTTCAGTAGTGGAGTCTATTCCACCAAATAATGTGTTCCAACCTTTGAGGAAATAAACAGATGTGTTTCTTCTGCTGCTTATGATGTGCTCCTGATAAAAAAACATGTACTTGTTGAAAATAATAATAATAATAATAATAATAATAATAATAATAATAATAATAATAATAATAATAATAATAATAATAATAATAATAATACAATGCTTTTGCAGTCAAACAAAGCAACAAATTAATTAAAAGCCCATTCCTGCCACTATCATATTTAATCCATTTTAGAATGTTGCATTTTGTAATGCAAAATTTCTGGTAATGTTACATTTTGGATGGAAATATCAATATGGCCCATATGTTTTTTTCTTTGTTTTTGTTTTTGTTTTTTGATTTTTTTTTTTTTTTTTTTAAGAGTTTTTATGTCTTACAACATTGGCTACAGGCAGCATGGTGTCTTAGTGGTTTGCACTGTTGGCTCAGTGCAAAAAAGTCCTGGAATTGTTTCCCACCTGGTCCTTTTGTGCTGTGTGGTGAAGGTGGCAATGTGCATGCTCAGACCTGACCTGACACATGTTTGGATAGCCACAAACTGCCTACACAACACAAGATCATAAAGGCACCCCCACCACCCCATGCCAAGTGAAACAATCAAACCAAACCAACCTATGTATGTCTTTTTTATAACAAATAACTAAGGGAATACAGTGTAATAAAATTAAGAGCTGTTTATTTCACAAATAGTCTGTGTATCCTAAGTTCATTATCTACCTCTTCCTCAGTTTGCTGATGTTAAGGTTAAATTGATGTGTTTGTCAGTTTCAGCAACCATATGGCAATATTTTTTATAAGTATTTATATATTTATCTTGAAGCTTTTAAGTACTTTGTACAGACACCCATTTTGACTGATAGCTATTCAGTGTCTGATGAAGGTTTTGCATCTGCTTTGCACTGTAAAGCAAATACAGCCTGCAGCCGTGATTAGTTTGAAGACACGTTGTGCTGCCTCGTATTTTAACATTAATGATTCACCATGCCCATTTTAATCAGGATACTCTGTGCTTCATTTTTTTTTCAGTTTCCACTTTGCTCCTTCATCATAAAAGATGGAGTGTCTATGATTTTATTATTTAAGTAATGCCTGTGAAATCTCTTAGTAACACAAGTGCTGAGAAAATATATTGTTTCTCCAAGCAGCACCCTCTACAAACTGCTTCATGCATTAATTTGCAATAAACTTTGAGTTTATGAAGATTTAAATGCTTTAGTGATAAAATGCAGAGCAATATGTTCATGAAATAATCATTTATTAGCAACTATGTTGCCAGGAGGGGTTGATTAGAATATAGCCCTCCTCACACTTTTGGCATTTACTACAGTTCAAATTCAGCATTGGGCTACTAACTACAGATGGAGGGCTGATAATCAACCATAACACACTCCAACATCATGTTATTGTGTAATTATTATCACTAACTGGGGTGTTCCCAGGAGTCTACCATTACTTTGGATGTTTTGGTCAACTCTGGAACAACGTCTTATTATTTATGTGTGGCTGTAGTCCATTCAGCAGCTCATCCCACACATCCCACCCCAGGATTTCTGTTTATTATTACTATTATTATTATTATTAGATTATTATTATTATTTTAAATTTAAGCAGTGGCCGCATGAAAAATACAGAGTATTAGGTGAACAAGCATGGTTAAATATAATATACCAACTTAGTGTATATCTGAAGGCAGCATGATGTCAGCATTATATATGTTGGTTGGTTTGTTGGTCGAACAAAATATTCAAAGATGGTGGAATGAACTCTAAGACAGCTGTAGATCCATAAAACTCAGACGTTTTTTTTCTTTGTTCTTAATGCCTCTGAGCTGATTTACAAGACATTTTACAGACATATTAGCATGCTAACTAGCGATACAGGAATGTCACAGTGACACATGCTGTACTGAAACAAAGCAATCATACTTTGGTTCTGTCAAGCAGTCAAGCAGGAAAAGCTAATACTGGCAGTGACTTTGTAATCTAACTTTAAACATTGCATGCAGTAATACCAAGTGATCACAAGTTGGCCACATCCCAGGAATGGCCATCAAATGGCTAACGCCAACTAAGTGTGACCGTCATTTGTAGGTAATTTGATCGCTAGAACTCCCCTTAAGCCCCGGTTACACGGCACTAATGAAGGACAACAAAGCCTAAATGAAACAAGAAATCTGGACTTTCGTTGATTTTCTGGGCATCATTTAACCTTCGCCCAGCTTCGTTACTACAGCTGGCATGTTGTCAGAATTTTTAAAGTGCTGAAAAAATTGAACGAATGCCGGTGACAATGTCGGTTTGTCCGTGTTTTGTTTTGCTTTCTTCTTGGTGGTTTCTTGTCGTTTGCTTCATTTTCATAGCGCTGGTGTTTTGTTTGACTTTCGTCCAACTTTGTTTAACCTCCCAAGTCTGATGTATTGAATGAAGGTTGACGATATGTGAATAAATCAATAACTAAAGCTTTGATGAGCTGTATGAAACATCCTTGTATCACTAATGAATCGTCCATGTTTGGGATGAAAAAGCAACGTTTTCATAAAGAACCGATGGCGTTAAGAACGTTTTATTTACTACTTTAACTATTTACACAATTCAACTGTTTGTGGCTGGCCTGCGTGTCCACATACATTGTTGTTGTTGTGAAGACAAAAAAAAAAAATCTCACACCTGTTGTCAAGACAAACAAAATCCCGTGCTGAGGACATGAGGACAAGACTGGCTGTGATCGGTTTATACCCACTTTCAGTCACGTCATCGTGAATGTTTTGTTTTGATTTAGATTAAAGCATCGGTGTTGGCGTTCACTTTGTTTTTCTTTTGTTAGTTTTGGTTTTGTTTTGTTCCTTTTTCGCTCTTGATTTGCAGGCGTTGCGGTGATGGGAAAGGTGCAGGATCTTTCATCCACCTTTTCCCGATGATTTGTGACTTTTTATCCTTTGTCCAGCTATGGCCGTGTGCCATGTGACTGGGCCCCTACACAGGAATGAAGTCCCTTCTGCATCACTTGCATGGCCAGAAAATTGGGGAGGACACCACAGTGCAATAAAGGAAGGAACAGCACATACCTAGGTCATACAAGGAATGCTCAATGAAAACACACAAGACACCATGGTGAATTTTTGAGCATGTTCAAAACAAATGCAGAAGGGACGCAGAGGCTGGAGGACACTCAAAGAAGACACAGACAATGCCATGGTTGGCTAACCAACGCCAGATGAACGCACAAAGATCGGGGATGTTTGCCATGATTTTTATGATTAAAGTTTATTATAAAGCACTGTTGTTGTATTTACAATTCAGGTTACCAGGCGAATACTTTCCTTCATTTCAAATGGCAAACGAAGTTTATCCAACCAATCAATCGCTATTGCAAAAAGTAAACAGTGGATAAATTATTGGTACATGGGATTTTTCTATTTTTTTTTTTTTTTTTTTTTAAGAGAGGAGATCCCATCAGACGTGAGTGGCCTCTGTGGTGATGACTGCTGGAGTGCTGTGCTTCACAGACCCACAGCGGCATTTTCGCTCAACTGTTTGAGTACGTTGGACAGCAGCGCAGCCTGAGGCTGTTTGAGCAGCTAGACAGTGGCCTGGGGCTTGTGTCTAAAACATGCATAGTCAGCAGAGTTCAACAAATTAGACAGAGGATGTTTCTTCTTTGACAGTTAAGCAAAGAGTGAAGTTTGCCCCAAAAAATAATGCTCGGGGGTCTGCTTGGAGGTGGGGGTACCGCTGGGTGGATGGTTGAAGAATGCCGCTGGTTGCCCAAGTGTGACACATAGGAAGCACAGAGGAAGCACAAAGGAAGCTCAGTGGGTGCACAAAAGTCCACGGTCATCAGTGGTCACACAGAGGAGGTACAGAGGAAGCACGGAGAACACTCACTTTATGTATAGACTGCCAAGAAATTCGGTCTTTACAACTCGGAAACAATGCACAAGGGATGATGGAGAACTTACACAGAAAGGTGCTTTTGTGTCCCTTGTGCATCCTAATTCATTAATTCATTAAATATTTAAATCAATTCATTTTTTTTTTGGATGCACAAGGGGCTCTCAAAGAATGCCTTAATGTGTAACGGACCAGTAATGAAATGGTGGGTTGCTAAGCAAAGATGGAGGCCCCACGATAAACCATAGTTCTGTCCAAAATCATATCATTGTATAACTGATACCATAATGCTTTTCATAATGTCATTTATTTACAAAAAGACATGCACATAGTGATTGGTTGCAGGACACCAGCTCTAGAAGACAATCATGATATTTTCTTTACTACTATTGTGTGTGTGTTTTTTTTAAGTGTACTTGCCACTCTTCATGGCCCACATTTCATTTCATTTTGCTCAGTACTTGAGATACACTGAATAATAAATGCTTGATGCTTGAACTCAGTTGACTCCTCCAAAATTTCATCAGTTGATATTTGTATTCTCTTTCTGTCTCTTTCATTTTCTCTTTGTGTAATTCAAACCCAAATGTATTTAGTCCAACTACAAAGCTTTGCAGTACAATCGAGCACGCTGGTATGTGTCTAATTGTTTGCTTTTTCAGACGGCACAGTCGTAAACAAATTATGAATAATTACTTTGAATGTCAACATTTTTCCCCATTCCCATATCTTACATAAGAAGGCAGTATTTGGTTTTTCTTCTGTCATGCAATTGAACAAAATTTTAGCCTGGTGAGCATCTGGAATTAAAACACAAAACAGTCTGTCAATGTGACTGAAAAGCAATGGGGAGACATCTATTTGTACTTAAACTTGGGGAATATCTCTCGCATATTATGAGCAGGTGTGCAGAGATTCATTCCAGTTTTTGAGAAGTTCACAAGGGGATTGCAGCTGTATAATTGCAACAATTTGTCAGTTTTAATCTCTCTTCTACACTGAGTTCCTCTGGTACTCATAGGCCCAGAGAAACCCTACAAACCTCCTCCCTTTGTTATATAAATGAGCCTATTCAATGACCTGAGTATCTGCCACACACACACACACCCACACTCAGAAATAGCCTCTTTCAAGTTGAGGGGCAGGGGAAGAATGGGACTGAGACAGAGAATGTCGTTTTAAAGTTGATGGAACCAGTTATGGACCAGGGAAGGACTGTAACTATGGACAATTTCTAAGGTTGAATTTGTTTAGCATCAAAATATTCAGCCTCAAAAAATTCAACCTAAAAAAAAAAAATCAACCTCGAAAAATTCAGCCTCAAAAATTCAACCTAAAAAAAATCATCTTCAAAAAAATTCAACCCTCCCCAAAAAAATTCAACCTCAAAAAATAGAAAAGCAGAAGCAATCAATACCTGTCTCAATCATCCAAAGTTCAATCAATCATGTTTTGTTCCACTGGTCATGTGACACTGAGACCACAATCGATACCTGTCATCTAAAGTTCAACCAATCATGTTTTGTTCCATTGGTCATGTGACACCGAAACCAAATCAAAAGAAGAAGATGACGACGACGTGATACATTGCTGAACATTGGATGATTGAGACAGGGAGTGATTGTTTCTCCCTGTTTTTCCATTGTTTTGAGGTTGAACTTTTTTTAGGTTGAATTTGTGAGGTTGAAATTTTTTTTAGGTTGATTTTTTTTTTTTTTTTTGGTTGAACTTTTTGAGGCTGAGATTTTGATGCTAAAAAAATTCAACCTTAAAAAATCAACTTCAAACTCTGATGGCACAGATTTCCTCCCACAGAGATGGCCCATACTGGCACACACAGTGTTGGGCTGATGAGACTTCATTCAAACAGGCAGTTTGGCTTTTGTCATTACAGGTAGCAACCTCTGCGGGTGAGGCTGCAGGGCCGAGTGTTACCGTGGAGACCTCTCAATATGCTAACATACTGAGAGGAATGAACATGTTTTGCAAAGAGGAGGGGGCAAGCAGCAGAACTGGAAATGTCTGGGCCTTCTGTGGTAAATTAATTTCACATGATTTTTTTTTTTTTATGATGAAATTCAGTGGGGGGTTTTTCCACAAGGACTGAGTGACCACATATATCCATTGTTGCTTACAGCACATGAACTGGAGGTGTCAGTGTTACACAAACAGGGTGACACTGGAGACTGGAGTCTCATTTTTGCTCAATACAAGTCATGGCCCCAGTATTCATAATGTAATATGCATACGTCGTGGACATGAATGAGTGAAGCTCGTCAGCATGTCACCATGTCATTTAGGTCCTTCAGAATTTATTTTGAGTAAATGCTTCAGGAGAGCATTAGCATGACTAAAACCTATCAGCTTCTCAGACCCCCCCCCACCTTTTTAAGCATTTTCCTTATTTTGCCTTTCAGCTTCTGCAGGGGCTCTGCCCTCCATACTCCCCACCTTTTTAAGCATTTTTCTTTTTTTGCTTTTCAGCTGACACCCCAATTACAGCATTCTTAACCCCCTGCTACTTTAAGCATTTTTTTTATATTCAAAGTTTTCAGCTAGTTGACAGTAGGGCTGTACAATATGGCCAAATTATCGTATCTCAATATTGCCATTTAAATTGTCATGTAAATGTCACTAATATACATGGTGTCCATATTCTTGAGCCACTTAGGTGTGTAGGGAGAGCTCCCATGAGATAAAAAAGCTTTTCAGCCTACCATCCCTGGTTCTCAAGACCAGGCACCTGAGCCACTTAGGTGCAACTTAGATGTACTCTTTTTTTTTTTTTTTACTGAATTTTAATATCAATATGATATACGATATGACTATGATTTGACACAAAGCGCAGCAACAGTGAAAATTAAACATTCTTAAACAAAACCGTAATAATAACACAGTCATTTTGCACTCATCATAAGGTTAGGATACTGTGCGCTCCAAAAGTAATGGAACACTTGGAATTTCACACATTTTAATTTGTTTATGCCATTTTAAATACAAGAAATACAAAAAAATAAAGAATAAAAATTTCTAAAATCTTCCTCAAACTTAAACTGAAAGCAAATCTCAAACTTGATAATACCTATAAATAATAATCAGTTTTGTTATGGATAAACGCAAGAGACAGTGTTTTAGGACCCAAAATGCAGAAAGCAAATCAAAATACAAAAACAGAATGATTTATTGTGATATTGCAAATGGTACAAGTGGAGAAGCCAAGCACTGGAGGAGGGAGAGACCACTGGAGCAAGAGGAGGCCGAAACGCCAACTTCCAAACAATCTGACAGAAGCCAGCACGGAACAGGACCAGGTGGAAACGGGAGAACTGAGGATGCAGGAAACAAGGGTTAGGAGTGGCTTCCGAAAAAATGGAATAGAGAACAAAAAATGCAAAGATGAGGCCAGGGAAACCTGAAGGCAACTGAGTTTCCACCATCTGAAAGCGTGAAGAGATGAGGTACTTATACAGGAGGTTAAGGGGTGTGAGCAGGTGACTCCAATCAGTTCCAAAGGTGGCTCCAGCAGACACAAGAAGGGACGGGGAGTGAAGCAGACACTGCAGCAAGGTGCAGCAAATAAAGGCAGCACAACAGTTTTATTGCCAGTTTTCTTTAGACAAGTCAGGGGATGGAAACATTAAGATTTCCAAGTCACTGAATATGTCTTGCACTTTATTTACATCAATAATGAAGAAATACAAAAGTTTCTTTCACCAAAACATCAAATCTAGGCTTTCATCTGAAATGTACTTTCTGTCAAATTGTAGCTGAACTTTCAGGTCTTCTTTTTAAGAAAATCCTCCTCTACACCACTTCATCGGGAAGCTGGATTTTATATTTTTAATTAATTTATATCAAGTTGTAGAGATTTGCTTTCAGTTTGAGTTAAGGAAGATAATTTTAGAAAAAAATGTATTTGAAATGGAATAAACAAATTAAAATGTGTGAAATGCCAAGTGTTCCAACACTTTTGAAGGCAACTGAGAAACACTGAGGAGCAGCATCTTACTTTTTATATATAGTGCAGCAGATAAGAGAATATTTATAGAGGAATCTTGCAAATGGTGATACAAGCATCAAATTTGGCACAAATAATCCATAGACATGAACTCTTTAAAAAAAACTGATTGGGCACTTGAATTTTCAATAGACAGCCAGGTAGGAGTCAATTGAAGAATTACACAGGGGTCAAAATTAAAAGATGAGGCAATCATATAGAAAATTACACCACATTATTTGCATGGTCATAAAGATTCCCAAAAAGGTATAGTTTGGACTTTCTGTGACTGAATGTTATAGAATTACGAGGTAAAAGCAGCAACAATGGTGACAAAGGTCAGTTTCAGTTTGGTCAAAAGTTAAAGTTGCACCATTAATTTTGCTCCAGCTGTATTTGTGCTGAATTTGATGCTTGTATCACCATTTGAAGGATTGTTTCAGTTATCTGCTGCACTAATAAGCCAACAGAGCATGAACCAGCTGCTGTCTGTTAGCTTAAACATGTGTATATAAGTGTGGTATGTTGGTGTGTGGTCTACCTTTAAGGTGGATGGTGGGTGGCACTAACATGGCCTTGAAAGCTGGAGCGCGCCCATTGAGCATCATACACACACCACCTGGAGTGGGTTCCAGGTGGTGGCACGCTTGTGTGCGACTCTGTTTGGGCAGGTGCTACTTTAAATGCTGCGCATTCTGGGACAGAGGTCTGGTCTGGGGGATTCCTTCATGGTTGAGTGCATGAGGTCGGACACACGCTGTGGGTCCAGGCTCTCAACTGTGGGAAGTCCGTTCATGTCACATTGGCTTTGGGCGTTGGTTATGGCTGATGATAAATTCTGCTTTAGAGTCTGGGTTATGGGACCTTGTGGTTTAAGTCCATCATGGCTCTCTCCCCCTACTGCCTGCGGGTGTGGTCGCTCCACCGGCAGGTAAGATCTCAACCACACTGGTTGAGTTAATGTAGTTATTGCTTGTTTTAATTATCCTCATGTCTCTCATTCAGGCACGAGGAACCGCTGCGTGCATGCTCGAGTTGCCACCTCCTATTAAAGGGCCGTTGCTTCGTCCACACAGTGTTGCCAGATATGAAATATGCAACTATCGTACCAAAACCTCAAAATTATCGTATTTTGGGAGAAATTATCGTACACAAACAAAATGTATACAACGTAGCTATTTTAGCGTTTTTTTTTTTATTTCCAAAGAATTTTATGTCACATTTTTAAACAGTAATTCACAATATCCCTATAGTAATGGGGAAACTATGGCACAAAAAGACCGCAAATGCACTACCAGTCTAGAAAGATTTTTTTTTTCTGTGAAGGGACACAAACGTGTTAATTACCAGACTAGAAAGAGTTGAATTCAACCTCGAGGTCGCTGTCATCATCCGATGCCATGGCCACTTGTGCAGATTTTGTTGAACACAGAAAAAATGTTGACACCTCCATAAGGAACTTGAACTTTTTTTTATTTTTCTTGTATATCTCTTTGCTCTTGTGTTTTGTTCGTTTGTTATTGCATTTGTTGAAATAAAGTTTCGAAAAAAAAAAACAGACATTGTTGGTTGGGGAATCTTCCTGTCACTGCAGAGATTGGATGGGAACTCATTACTTTGTATGGAGGAGGGGGGTGGGCGTTCAAATGACTTTGTCCCGGGCCGGCCAAAGCTAGCAGCAGCCCTGTGTGTGGTGTGTCTTGATGCCGCCTGAGTGCAACACCTGCAAAATGATTCTTGGGTGTCAGAGAGAGATGCGTGTTTGGGGAACCAACTGAAATTATCGTACATTTTGGATTTTTTCCCATTATTAATCATACATCGTAGAGAGGGCAAAACTATCGTACAAATACGATAATTATCGTACATCTGGCAACACTGCATCCACATTTCTTTAGCCGTCAACAGCTGTGTACATTGCTTTGCAGAGGCCGCCCTCTGCTGGTGCGGTTGGTGCACTACAAGGGATTGACTTCACCTGATGTGATTAATATGGTGGGGTGAGGGGTTTATTCCTCCTTGGTCAAGTTTTGTCTAATTTTATGCATGTTTTTGTTGCTTTTTTTGTTGGTTTGTTGTTTATGTTTTGGTTTGCAGTGTTTTTTTTTTTTTTTTTGTATTTATTTTTTGTCTGAGCTGGACCCTTGCTCACCCAACATTAATCTGGTTGAAGGTGAATAATAAAAGTTTTAGATTTTTGAGTTCATCTCATACAAAATGGGAGCAAAACCAAAAGTGTTGCGTTTATATTTTTGTTGAGTATAATTTAAGTTCTGGTGAGGTGAAAAGGCGGCACACTCTCTCAGCGTCTCAACAGCCGGAGTCCGAACGTTCAGGACTCAGGAGTTCCGCCAACACCCCCGCCCCCCAGGTGACTTTCCCAGACTGTACTCTGCGAAGGAGGAACAGAGATGAGATTATTCAACACTTATTACTACGAAATATTGTTTAGAGGCAAACATCAGCTACACGTTTAGGTCTGGTTTCAAACTTAGTTCAAAGAGGCTGCTGCTCACAGCTAGTGGAGGATCATTAATCCGCACGCCACTGCCGTGAGGAGCACGCCAAACAATTTTCACCAATAATTACTTATAGCTGCGTATAAACGCCAATTTACATTCACGGATAAACTTTTCAGAATATTCACCTTTGTCGTGTGCTGACAACGTTTGCCTCTCATCCTCGTCCTCCTTCACAGGCGCGATGTCAGACTCTGAAACGGCCCTCAGCGTCCCCACACGGTCGTCACAAGGTCGTATTCTCCGGCAATCTTATCCAACTCACTGCTGGTTTAAATGTAGTTCTTCATCACTACATTGGTACCAGCTGGAAGTCCTCAGATCTGCACGTGAACATCACAGGTGTCGTGGATTGTCCTGATAGAGAGCCGTACGAGAATGCAACAGGTGCAGCCAATCATCGTAACAGAGGAGAGAGACTCTTCTGCAGCACATTTTCCTCAGAGAACAGCCCCAAATCACCTGGGAAGGAAAATAAACACAAAACAACCCAACCTTGTCCAGCCAAACCCCCCCCCAACACACAACACATACTATACTATTTTGTCCATACTATGGACAGAATAAATCAGCCTGACGTATTATGCATCACAAACGTATTTTTTTAATTTAACCATCCTTACTGACTTCAAACAACTTTATTGATCCCTAAAGGACAATTACGTTTACACTCCAATTACCTCAGACAAGATACAGCAATTGATCCACAAATATTACTTGTTTTCCGTAATAATGGCACACATCAAAATTAAAGACAAGACATATACATTTGACATTTGCAGGGTAGGTGATGGTCTAGTGGTTAAGGTGTTGGGCTTGAGTCCAGAAGATCATGGGTTCATATCCCCGCCTGGCTGGAAAATCAATAAGGGCCCTTGGGCAAGGCCTTTAATCCCTATTGCTCCCGGTGTGTAGTGAGCGCCTTGTATGGCAGCACCCTGACATCGGGGTGAATGTGAGGCATAATTGTAAAGCGCTTTGAGCGTCTGATACAGATGGAAAAGTGCTATATAAATGCAGTCCATTTACCATTTTACATTGTTTATGTGCTCTAAACTTGAAGCAGTCCATCATCTGAATTGAGGCAAAGTGGGTGAAGGCTGCAGCAGGAGGGGCCCGCGCCGCCCAGCTTGAGAGTTGAAAGCTGCAGCAGTAAAAACCCCGCTGTCTTCGAGGTGGCAGGGAGGAAGCCAGGTTGAGGGGAGGGGAGAGACATGGGGGGGTAATAGGGATGGAGGGAGGGAGACATGCATTGTGTGCAGATGAGTTAAGTTTATGTCAGTTTCTGTCCGTGTGTGTGTAAAGTCTGACAGTTTCTGTCCATGTGTGTGTAAAGTCTGATGTTACTAGGCAACAGCAGGCTGGAGGGGGGGTGGATAGATGAGAAGGGGGAGCCAAATTCCTTTACCAAGGCCGTAGATCCTTCTGGGGGAAGAGCAGGGAATTTGGCCTTCAGGAGCTGATAAGGCTACCATGTTGATGTTAGGCGGAGAGATACAGCATTCCATTTACTGCCTTTACCTCATTTATAAAGAATATTCTCCAGTCCTCAGCAACACATTCCTTTACAATGCAGCGATTTGCTCCGAGATTATATCCATTTTGCATTTGATTTCAACAGTTCATGCAGTCTGAGATTACACAGCATTGCCCAACTCATTAATCATGATGGACAGATGATGGAATGAAATTCTGGAAGCAGCCATCTTGCTAATATTCCTGTGGGTCAAGGCAGCGCACAAACCAATCAGCGCCAAACCTCGCACCATAAAAGTGAATAGGAATGAATCCTCAATGTCTTCCACAGAGAATGGAGCCAAGCATGTTGCACCCCATCTCTCTCAGGCGTCAAGAGCATAGCACGCTGAGTAGATTCCATCTTGGCATGCAGGGTCCCCCAGCCCTGATTCCTTGTTGAAAAAAAATGGTGTCAATAGCATTGAGAGACCAGCTGATCAATTCCATGGTTAATCCAAATTTTAATTTGAAGAATTCACAGTCTGGTGAAGCTGGGACTTTGAAGGTCGGTGAAGGTCGGAGCAGAGATAGAGAGAAAGTAGGAGAGGAGAGGGGAGGAATGTGATCGTCCTTGCAGGAGTCCCAAGCTGTACACACCACAAGCTGAGGGTTTCCAACATAAATCCACTGTTTGTGTTTCCATGTTGCTGTTGGCCAGCAATCTGTGTGAATCTTGGCAATTCCATGCTTCTATGTCACAGAAGTCACAGCCTCCTCATAGGCACCGATTGCAAAAACTTGTGACCTCCGTGACAAAAGCATGGAGTGGCTGATCTGATGTTATTTTGTTTGTTGGTCCAGACTATATGAAATAACGTCCAATATATTGTCCATCTTACTTATTTTGGGAATTTAAAGTGCTTTATGTTGAGTTACAGTACAAGCTGTGATGTGCACATGTGCTATACTGAGTTCCTGTCCATTACAAAACTCACCTCCTGGGAAACACTGTGTTTAAAAACTGAGTTCCACATACAGGAGAAAGGTGTGACTTTTCCTCTTTGAGGCATTTTTTGGCAGGTGTGACTACACTCTTGAATCATTGCCAGACTGCAGCCAGTGATCCACTCCACTTTCTTTCGCTAATATGTTGGAGTTTGGCTCAGTCCTGTGATTTAGAGAATTCAAACTAGACAGTTACTGAGGATGGACTCTGTAATTGCTGTGCAGAATGAGACTATCAGGCCCTGTGGTTACAATTTGAATGAGCACTGCTGATATTGTATTTACCCAAATCCCAAAACAGCTGGCTGGTTTTATTTCCAAATACAACATCAAAAGACAAATGACATGCTTCAATGAATATCTCCTAATTTACATACCCAAGTGATCAAGCCTACACAAAGGCAATTAAATGCCATGTTCGAAATTATTGGCAGGGGGGATGATCGGTGCACAAGTGTGCCCTCTTCTTATTAATAAACTGCATTTTAAAGTTGAACTACTGAACACTCTTGTTTCTTCAGGTTTCTTTCATTACCAGGACACTCTTCAAATTGAAAGCATTAAGATACTGAATATGATAGCTATTGAATGAATATGAAAAAAATACAATGATGATATATGTTGCTGTATCACAGCGCCCAACCAAAAAAAACAAAAAAACACCTTGAGGCACAGTGAAAGCTGTGTAAGACATAACTGAAACATAAATTCTGACCATTGGCAGAAGCATTTTCATTCAAATGGGTATAGATACTGTTTCAGACTTGGAGATAAATTTATTTCAGTGATGGAGCACTGCTGCTGAGACAAGAAAGGTAAAGAACCACAGAGAGAGTGAGTTAAAAAGATAAAGACAGGCAGAGGGAATGATCAGTAGTAACCAAATAGAGTGCTTGCAGATTAGATGTGGCTCACTTCCTACACTGTGCAATATTCTTCTGCGAGGGTTTGTGATTAATGTACATGTCTGCTTCCAGTCGGCTTCCTGTGAGAATGGGCTATAAGAGATCACAGATATATCTATAGCAGTGAAAAGGCTTCTTTTTATTCACAATGTCTGCTATCATGTGTGATTAAAAAGAGCATTATTTGATCATGTAAAGCTCAAATAATTATATTTTCAGTGGAAAAATTCCACAAAATGTCACAAGAACTGAAGATTTAATGGAATCTTGCATGTTTAGTATTAAGCCCCTTTCAGAAAGACGTTGTGCGCATTGTGTGTAGTGGATATAATCCAACCACTAGCCCACACCCTGGTGAGCTGCCAGTGTCGGCGACCAAATGGTTCCCCCTAAAAATCAGTCCCCCTGGCTTCACCCGCGCATGCGTCATTTCAGAACGTCAGCAGCAATTCAGAGATTTATCGCCCCATTTCTGTTTAAATGGCCTTTTTTTCTGCTTAAAACTGACTTTAGAATGATTTAAGAGGTTTTACTTTGTCATCCGATGGTTAATAATCACATTATTCCCTTTGATCGCTTTGGCTGTGTAGAGAGTCAGAATCAGTCCTCAGACGTGCTGCTGTGGCGCTATGATCGCTCCTCCGTCTTTTATTATGACAATGCTGAATTTATGTTGTACAAAAGCCTCAGATATCTGTTGCTGAGATAGATGATGACTGGAGTGAAGTTTGAAGCCGAACGAGGTGATAATCAGTGAATTCGTACTGACACTCAGGGCAGACTGACTTTAGGGGGGGACCGTTCGGTCTGCGACACGACACCTGTGTAACATTGTATGATGTGGTTGTGGTGGACAGTGGGTAGTTGGGTGGTGAGTGCTACACAAAAAAGGTGTCTGTGTGGGAGTTGCGTGAGTGTATTTCTAACCGCTCAAGTAAAACCAGCCGCCCTATGGGTTATTTATTTTATGACATATAAAAGTAATTTAAAGCACTATGGAGACAGCATCAATGCTGTTCAATTAAAAGTGTAAATGTTTGGCTTTCTGTGTTGGAACACCACTGACAAAGGCTTCAGGATGGGTTTGAACAAACAATCTCTGCGTTATGAGGCAACAGCACTCTCATTGCTTCACCAATGAAAACGGACCTCATGGGTCACAAAAATTCATTTTCTCATGTCATAATGAACTTGTGGTTTGACAGGGTTAAAATGTCACAGTCGGGGAAAATGCTGACCCAACGCTGATGTGAGCAACTGAGAAGCAACTCCAACATTTTGTAAAGTGTAACACAGAGGCCCCTCCTCCATAGGGTACTCTAAAAGTGGTTTTGCAGAGGATGCAAGCCAATTTGGGGCATGTCCAAAAATACATCACGAAGAGGAAAAATATATATACTGTAAGTTGCCTCGGCCTGTTGCTCACATTTATTTTTAAAACATCGTGCTCCTGCATCATGCTACAACAAGCAAAATGCATTAACAAGCAGACGTTAATGAGCTAATTAATGTGATAGTAGTAGTAGTAGTAGTAGTAGTAGTAGTGAAGTAACAGTCTAATCAATGTTACTGCAGCAGGTAAAAAAAAATCTGAGTAAATTCCTTCTTTTAGCTACTGAACAGATGTTTTTGACACTGTAATAAAATGTTTCAAAACTCCTCTTTTTGTGAAACAATTGTAAATGATAATAGCCTTATTTTAGCCTAGCTGACCTGTTCTTAATGTCACCCACAGTCCAAATAAATGTTGTACATAATATTATGAAGGTCATATCCCCTGCTTTTTTATTCAAGAGTGTGTTCTTTCAGTTTGAGAGCATTTTTTTTAAAATTCACTTGTTCTGTCGGTCTAAGAGAAAGAATGTCTCGCATTCAGAGCCAATTTTCTTCTTTTTCTTCTTCAACTTGATTACTGCTATCTTTGTGTTAAACCACAGCACCTCATTCACTAAACAGTGGGGGAAATAACTATTTGATCCACTGCCAATTTTACAGATTTTCCCACCTACAAAGAATGGAGAGGTCTATAATTTTTATCATAGGTACACTTCAACTGTGAAAGACAGAATCTAAAAAAAAATAAAAATAAAATCCAGAAAATCACATTGTATGATTTTTAAATAATTAATTTGCATTTTATTGCATGAAATACATATTTGATCCCCTACCAACCAGCAAGAATTCTGCCTCTCACAGACCTGTTAATTTTTCTTTAAGAAGCCCTCTTATTCTGCACTCTTTACCTGTATTAACTGCACCTGTTTGAACTTGTTACCTGTATAAAAGACACCTGTCCACACACCCAATCAATCACACTCCAACCTATCCACCATGGACAAGACCAAAGAGCTGTCTAAGGACACCAGGGACAAAACTTTAGACCTGCACCATGCTGGGGTGGACTACAGGACAACAGGCAAGCAGCTTGGTGAAAAGACAAAACATGTTATGATTATTTATTAGAAAGTGGAAGAAGCACAAGGTGACTGTCAGTCTCCCTCAGTCTGGGATTCTGTGCAAGATCTCACTTCGTGGGGTAAGGATGATTCTGAGAAAGCTCAGAACTACACAGGAGGACCTGGTCAATGACCTGAAGAGAGGTGGGACCACAGTCACAAAGATTACATTAGTAACACATGATGCTGTCATGGTTTAAAATCCTGCAGGGCAGCAAGGTCCTCCTGCTCAAGCCAGCACATGTCCAGGCCTGTTTGAAGTTCACCAGTGACCATCTGGATGATCCAGAGGAGGTATGGGAGAAGGTCATCTGTTCAGATGAGACCAAAATAGAGCTTTTTGGAATCAACTCCACTTGCCGTGTTTAGAGGATGAGAACAACCCCAAGAAAACCATCCCAACCGTGAAGCATCCCAGACAGCAAATGGATCCAGGCCGGATGTAGTCCAACATCTGGTACCAACCCTGAAAACACATCGGGTCCAGACAATTTTTGCACCCTGGCCCAAATCTGGCATGGCTCCACTTTACAGTTCTGGAACAGATCCAGACCAAATCAGAACCGGATCCACAAAAGACCAACTGTTTACAGCCCATATCTGGGACAGATGTGGGCCGCATCACAGCACTGTGGCAGGAACATGGGGTTAGCATAACAATAAGCAATTTTATCTGCACTCGGCAGAAACTATCCATTAGCGGTTATAAACTCTGGCCTGTGAAAACTCCGCAAATTATGGGTGTGTGTGTGTGTGTGTGTGTGTGTGTGTGTGTGTGTGTGTGTGTGTGTGTGTGTGTGTGTGTGTGTGTGTGTGTGTGTGTGTGTGTGTGTGTGTGTGTGTACTCTGTAATCGTGATCGTCACTGAGGTTTTTAAAAGCTTATCGCAAAGCAGTTTGTTTCTTTATGACAAGCAAGTTTTATAAGTCCATGGACACTGATCTGTGTGTTACAGATACAAATCAGTTTCCTCAGAACCACGGAACTTACCCCTGTAAAACTTGTTCCACCCACGGTGCTGTGATGTGGACCACATCTGTCTCAGATCCATGCCAGATATGGGTTGTAAATGGTTGGTCTTTTGCAGATCCGGTTCAGATGTGGTCCAGATCTGTTCCAAAACTGTAAAGTGGAGCTGTGCCGGATCTGGGCCAGGGTGCAAAAATTGTCTGGACCGGATCTGTTCAGGACTGGTACCAGATGTTGGACTACATCCGGCCCGGATCCATTTGCTGTCTGGGATGGGGTGGAAACATCATACTCTGGGGGTGCTCTTCTGCAAAGGGGACAGGACGACTGCACTGTATGGAAGGGAGGATGGATGGGGTCATGTATTGCGAGATTTTGGCAAACAACCTCCTTCCCTCAGTAAGAGCATTGAAGATGGGTTGTAGCTGGGTCTTCCAGCATGACAATGACCCCAAACACACAGCCAGGGCAACTAAGGCGGGGTTCCGTAAGTAGCATTTCAAGGTCCTGGAGTGGCCTGGCCAGTCTCCAGACCTGAACTCAATAGAAAATCTTTGGAGGGAGCTGAAACTCCAAACCCGAAAGATCTGGAGAAGATCTGTAGGGAGGAGTGGACCAAAATCCCTGCTGCAGTGTGTGCACACTTGGTCAACAACTACAGGAAACGTTTGACCTCTGTAATCGCAAACAAGTGTTTCTGTACCAATTTTTAAGGTCTGTTTTTGTAGGGGATCAAATACTTATTTAATGCAATAAAATGTAAATTAATTATTTAAAAAGCGATTTTTCTGTTTTTTTGTTTTTTCTTAGATTCTGTCTCTCACAGTTGAAGTGTACCTACAATAAAAAAATACAGATTTCTCCATTCTTTGTGGATGGAAAAACCTGCAAAATTGACAGTGGATCAAATACTTATTCCCCCCACTGTACTGGAAGAGCTTGTCACATGCCATCTTGTGGCCATAGATGATAATGTTGTAATTTTTCTCTGATTAAATTGCATTGGACTATAAGTAGCAAGACCTCCCAAGCTAGTATAAAAAAACACAAAAAACTTATCAGATATGGTACTCAAAACCAGTTTTGTGTGCAAAACTGGATTTGATGTTGATTAATGCTCTGTGTTCTTCGACACATCTAAAATGTCCCATGCAGTCCATGTTCACAATTAAAATGTTCAGAGTAAATCCATCTGCCAAATCCATCATAAGCACTTAAACATTTAAGAAAATCTTCCAGTATCTGCATCATTAATTTTGTTTCCCCAGGAAAATGTCACCTGTCCTTTCAAGTTCATAACTGCAGTTTTTTTTTTCTGCAAAAATATGAACAATATTTCTAGCAGTCTGTGTGGGAAATTGCACATATTGATGAGCATTACTGTGTGCTATTCTAAAATAGTCCTTTCGCTGATCATTAAAGTCAATTGTTAAAGCAAATATCGGGATAACAATATAATACATTAAATAATAGCTCATTTCTGTTCTATCAGAGAAAACAATTTGTTCAGGTGGGTAGTAGATGATTCAACCTCATGAACAACTCTCATAATTAAGACGTTCCATAAACAATCTTCTTAATTTATTCAAGAAATGTTTTGTTTCATGATCTTTCTCTCAAGTGGTATTATGGATACAGTTAAAGTCAGAGAGCACAGATTTCGTTGTCACTTTATGTATAATCTAACAATATTCACTTATGTACAGGTGATGAGTGACTTTATTTTAATTCTCAGTGAAACAATTAGCTGTGTAAATCATTTGCAGTGTTCTAAATGCATTGGTTAACCGTGCTGCCTTACAGTGAGAAGGTCCTGGGTTGCTTATGATCTGGTCTTTAGGGTTTGCATGTTCTCTCCATGGGTTCCTCCCAGGTGGATCGGCTTCCTCCCAAATGTGTGTTAGGCAGTGGTGGGCACAGTTCAGCTAATCCAATAACAGATAATTATCGAAGATAATGTTTTTGCTACCGGATTCGTTTTTCAGATAACTTTTAAAACCATCATCAGACTAATTATCTTCCGATAAATTTAGTTCCGATAACTTTCAGTCCGATAACATTTTTTATTGCTGGTAAAGTGAGCAAAGTTTAACGGTTAAAAACATTTGTAAACCCTAAAATCAAACATTTTAGTCTGTCTGTTGTGTGTTTGTGGCAGACTGGCTGCCTGTCGCTTGCTGATGATGTCATAATTAAGCCCAAAAGGTCATTGGCCGATCTGTTTGTGGGTAGTGTAGTTCAGGTTCACTTTGGATGTTACAGTGAGTCGTCCGCTTGACACAAAAACAAAACTGACTAATTTTAACATTATTTTATTTCTTTGTGGCTGATGGTATAATTTAATCGCCAAGACTCAGTGGGGGAGAGGAGCTCTCACAGCACAGCTGTGTACAGAGGGACTTTTCTTCACAGTCTAGACACTGTTTTGGATTAAAAAAAAGGACACTTTATGTGGATTATTTCTTCAGATAAATCCCACTGAAACTAACAGGTAATAATTTAAATTTACTACATGTCTTTTACTCTGCCAATCAATGATTAATGGACGTATTTCGGTTGTTTAAGCCACAGGGTTCAAAGCATGTGAAAAAAGCAGCAGCTTTTTAGTTTGTAAATGATGGTATATCTAATACCGAGATAAACTGTGACTTCTAATACTGTGTTTTACTCCTTTTGAAAGATGATGACAGTGTTTGGGGTTTTATATTTTATTCATTCATTTTTTGTGTATTTTTATGTGTTTGTGATCCTTAAATTTACCCAGCAGCGAAAAATGAAAGTGAAACTGGTTTGTATAATCTGATGTGGCCGTGTCCGAATCAATACTACAAGTTATTGGTTATCTGTAATAAAGATAAATTTTTTAGCAGTTTATCAGTTTAGCGTCATAAAAGATAACTTTTCAGTTATCGGATTAATGGTTATCGAAGCTACCTTTTTGGTTGGCCGTGCCCACTACTGGTGTTAGGTCACCTGGAAACCCTAATAATCCATACATTTGACAGAGTGTGAATGTGTTGTCAGTCTACATGTGGCAGCCTTGCAACAGACTGCTGCCTAGTGACCACTGGGATAGGATCCAACCCCTTGTGACTCTTAACAGGAGTAAGCAGGTTTAGAAAATGAATGAATAAAGGCATTATGATTGTGTTCTGTTTATAATTCATTCATGGATAACACAGCAATGATACCCCATCATACAGTATTAATACCAAACCATTGCAGGTGACTAGTAGTGGCATGTGCAGGCAGAGTGCACATCTGATTGTTGTGCTCTTTCTGCAACTGTCATGATCTGCCCCATGTCTGGGGCTAGGTTATGGTTTGTTTCCTGTCTGTGTCCATGTCCTCTCTTTTTATTCTACTGTCAGTCTCAGCCTTGTTATTCTTTAGCCATATGGTGAGTTCCGTTCTAGTTTAGTCTTAGCCTTTTCTTGTTTGCCTCTTTTTGGTTCTTACATTTGTTTCCAAGTTTGATTTTTTTTGTTCTTTACATGTTGGGATGTTATTTGGCCTTTGGTTTTAGTTCATCTTTGTTTTAGGTATTTTATTTCTTTTTCACTGTTGGGTTTTTTTTTTTTTGGGGGGGGGGGGGGGGTCACTATCACTTATTCTTTTTTGACTCTGCTCCTGTTTTGTCATGCCCACCTGTCACCCTGCTCTCTTGTCTCCTGTCTTCCCTTGTGTCTGTCCAACCACGCCCTCTTGCTGGAACATTCCCCGCACCCGTCTCACATCACGCCCTGATTACCCTCTGTGTATAATGCCTCATGTGTTGTGTGTCTCGCTGCCAGTTCGTTGTACTTTTTGCTTAGTACATCTGCCATCATTGTTTAGTCTGCCTTGCTGTGTTCGACCCAGCTTTATTGTTGGACCTTGCCTTTTGCCTCAGCCATTGAACTCTGTCTCACCGTGTTATGAACTTTGCTCATTTTTTGGCCGCTTGTCTCTCTGTTACCTCTGCCTGGCTGATTGTCCCTGTGTCAAACCACTACCTGAATTCTGGGTAAAGCCCTTTGATTTCTCCTACACCTGTGTCAGTGAGTCTGCGTGTGTGATCAACTGAGCCACGCCTCCAAGTTTTATGATAGCAACTCTAGACCACCCTGGACTTTACATCTGGCATTTGCTAGTCTAAGTGCAAACACTTTTTGGTGATGGATAATATGTACATGCAAACTCCGTGCCTGACCACACCTCATTTTAAGACTACCACACCCACACACAATTGATATTGCTATTCTGGGGTCGATCATGCTGAGCATAAAAATGACATGCATGGTCTGGAAATTAGCAAGGACACTTATGTGGAGTTTTGCACAGGTTGTATGATAAGGACCAGATTTTTACCTCCGCCAAGGAGGTTATGTTTTCGTTCGCGTCCGTTTGTTGGTTGGTTGGTTTGTTAGCAGGATTAGTCAAAAAATCCTCAGCGGATTTCAATGAAATTTTTACCAGGGGTGTATCTTGGCCTAACTTAGAAGTCATTAATTTTTGGTAATGATCCGGAACACAATCCGGATCCAGTAATTTTTTTAATGATTCTTTATCATTGCAGGATAGGGCCAATTTCAGCATTTTTGCATCTAAATTCATGAAGACGTGTCACAAAGGCTGAACAAAAATTAAGTTACGACACAACAATAATTTAGCATTTGTTTCTCCTCATTGAATCATTGAAATAAACTTATTAGAAAATAAAAAAAAAACTTGTGTAGTTCATGCAGTTTCTCTTTATAAATACATTTACTGAAGATCTAAGGGTTTAACCACTGAATCTGAAACATGACAGTAGATGCGTGAAACAACGTGGAATAAGTCTCTTTGCCAAAGGGTATTGACGTCAGTGACCCTATAGCCTTGGCAGAGGTTTGCACTCTCCAAGTGCTTCTAGTTAAAATAATGTTTTATTTGTGCTATATTGGCCATTTATTGCACACAGTGAGAAATTTAAACCACAGGTGCATCTGGAGCGTATCCACCCGTACACTGGTACGTACACAGAGGAAAATCTCAGTTAACTGGCAGAGAGAGAGCTGTGTGTGTGTGTGTGTGTGTGTGTGTGTGTGTGTGTGTGTGTGTGTGTGTGTGTGTGTGTGTGTGTGTGGTGTGTGTGTGTGTGTGTGTGTGTGTGTGTGTGTGTGTGTGGTGTGTGTGTGTGTCTGAAATCTTCCAAATGATTTGTTGGTCTGTTTGGGGAATACGTGTCATTGCTCGAGCTGTGTCGTGTTTCAGAATAATATTTGTGTGCATTTGATACCGCTATTATGACTTCCTCTCCCCTGCTCTCTGTGATGCCATGACTCAGAGGGGGAAACAATTATGTTGCATTTAAATAAAGAAATCATGCACGCACAAGATGAGCATGCATATGACCCAAAATGCACAGAGATCATTTTACTCAGCCCTGATTTCAGCAGTCAAGATTTGAACAAAACAGTCAGGTATTTTATAGAAAAACAGGATAGAAATAGAAATGCAAGACAAGGGCAAAAAGGAGTCCAGGGACAGGATGCACTTTTCCTGATGATGACAATCTGACAGGAGTTAATGTAACATATCTAGTTTGTGATCACTTCAGGCACTATGACCCACTTCTCTGGTTGTCTTCTGAAACGCTGTAGGAAAAATCGGGGCTGAAATGATGGGTGACAGAGTGGTAAGTTGAAAGACAGCAAGAGAGTGAGACACTCAGATGAAAACGAGCCAGACTCAGGATCCCCTGCTCAGCCTGGAAAGAGCAGTCATGTGATTGCAGGTGGAGCTGTTGCCCTGAGTGCTGATAAGCCACATGGCCTGTTCCTTAATGGTGTATGAGGCCACAGAACAAAATAAGACTGAATATTGGAAAATGCCAGCACAAGGATTGCTCCAGAAGCACTGATAGGGGACAGAGTGGTTGGAGGTGCTTGTTCTGGCAGGACTTTAGGCCACTGACACCTTGGAAGACACAGTCAATGCACCACTCCCCCCCTGTTAATACGGTCTTTGAAAAATTGTGTCTGCCTTCCAGTTTCCAAATGGTAGCAAAAAATGCAATTTCAGCAGCCGCTGCAAAATGTCACATGGCTCAGTGGAGTTCATATCTGATTATGGAGCAGTTACAAGAATATTAGATGGAAACTTTTTGAAAATGAAAACTAGACACTTGAGCCACATTTTCACACAGAAATATGCTATTAGCTCAAATGTAGTTTACACCAATCACCTATTGTGTCATTTGTGAAGGTCCTCCTTTTGTACCTGTGACAAATGGTTTGACACTGACTAGTTTTCCTTCCTTGGACCAATTTTGACAGACAGGAAACATCCCATAAGACCTGCAGTTTTAGAGATGCTCTGGTCCAGTTGTCCAGCCATCATAATCTGGCCCCTATGTCAAAGACACTTAAATCTTTGTGTCCCATTTTTCCTGCTTCTATAACATCAACTTCAAGGACCAAAGTGCTGTTCAATGCACTCAATGGCCAGTTTATTAGGTACAACTGTTCAGTTGCTTAATACAAATAGTTAATCAGCCAATCACATGGCAGCAACTTGATGCATTTAGGCATCTAGGTGTGGTGAGGATGATTTTTTGAAGTTCAAAGCCTCAGAATGGGGAAGAAAGGATTTAATAAATGGATTTAAACATGACATGGTTGTTGGTGCCAGACAGGCTGGTATGAGTGTTTCAGAAACTACTGGTCTACTGGGATTTTCACACACAACCATTTCTAGGGTTTACAGAGAGTGGTCCAAAAAGAGAAGATATCCAGTGAGCGGCACTTGTGTGGATGAAAAAATGCCTTGTTGAAGTCAGAGGAGAACGGGCAGACTGGTAGAATGGGCAACTGTGCGAATCTATCATGTCAGTATGGACCAATATCTCTGAGAAATGTTTTCAACATCTTGTTGAATCTGTGCCACAAAGAATTAAAGCAGTTCTGAAGGCAAAAGCAGGTCCAATCCAGTACTGGCAAGGTGTACCTAATAAAATGGACAGTGAGTATATCAAACCCACTGACAGGGAACACTGTACTATTGTACTTTGAGATAATCTGTTACTTACTACACGTGATAGTGGTCACAATCTTATGGCTGATCAGTGTACATGGGGATTATTGTAATGGAAGTTACCACAAAAGAAAATATAAATCAGTTATTGCTCACAATAGTATGACAAAAATTTGACTTTGTTTTTACATTGTTTGGGTGTTTTAGCACATTATCCAAAAACTACACACTTATTGAATTGTGCATGCAGCAATCATATGCAAAACATGTAAAATCGTAGCTGCCTCGTACACCTGTTGCTACAGCTATTTGTGCACACCAATGGCTGAAAGACAGAGTGTGCGCTGTGAGAGCCCATTCCATCCCTCTCGCAGCAGGTGTCAGCCAAATTCTAGGTGATACACATGAACATCTAACACAACTCGCTTGGCACTTAGAAAATGTGTGGCCATTCACGCTATTCGCATGACAACAGTCAGCAGACGATCACTTTCAAGCTGGCGGTGAAATTTGTCTGTGTGCCACAGCAAATGTGTGTGTGTGGTTCACAGCGCTCCCCTCCACTCCGCCCAACATATGCGTGCATGTGGTTCCCCTCCCCCCGTAGGCAAGGCGTCTCTCATCTGATCACAGAGTGACACCTTGGTCTGTGTGCTGAATGGACAGGGGGCGTGGCTGGCTGCCAACAGCAGCAGCTGTTGACAACTCTGGTCCTGGAAGTCACAGCTGCAGAACACATACCATGTTTTGACAGACACACGCGTGTGTGTGCTTGCTGTCCTCACGTGGAAATGCATAAAAACATATATCGCTTTTGCAACAGGCTGGAGAGTGCACACATTGACAAGATGTCACAGACCGTCAGTCCATGTGGACACGCAGCAGGTGATCTGAATGTCACATCTGTCTGAGAGGACACATGTGTCCTGTAAGCAGCGCACCGCAGGACTATATGACAAGTCAACAGTGTGACAAATATACCACTTTCAGTCACGTATCAGCAGAAATACACCATAACAAACGCCGTTTGATCAATTATCACAGCGTCTTTTTTCCTGTTTTTTTTTAAATACGTTCATGTCCTTGTTGATTTTAGCCATTTTCCTGCAACTTTTACAGGGCAGCGATGATTGCGCGGTAGTAAAGTTTGTGGCTGGCAGTCAGAGCTTTTGTAAATTGCAGGTTCGAATCCCATGGGTGGCATGGGTTTTTTTTTCACAGCAGCTGTGATCCTGCTGCGATGGTTTGTCCACAAAACCGTCGCAGCAGGATCATTCATGCCTGCCCATTGGCTTGACGTTTTTGTGGTTCGCTCATACAAGCTGTTCCACCATGATTCACCCTGATTTGTACTTATTCGTACTATATGTGAAGGGGCCCTTATCTGGGGCGGCCATGTGGAACATGGGAATCTCCTTGTCCTTCTTCATCTGCTCAGTTCTTTAATACTGAGGGACCTGCATGTTGGATCATGCCTAGAAAAGATCACCAACATGTCTTAGGTGATGCTGCTTTGCAATGTAAGTGTACTCATCATTTTAGTCTTCCTCAGTAACTGTTTGACACAAAGTCATTCCAGCGGTACTCAAGGATCCTCCAAAGAGACCTAGTACAAAAGACATCTTGTCATCACTTTAGGTCACCGAATATCTCTGTCCACTCAGTCACTCAGTCAGAAAAAAAGTCAGAAATATCTGTCCCATGTCCGCACATCACTCACACTGCCTGTGTATTGGCCAGCTATGATGTCCAGCAACCTCTTGGGTATCTCATGAATTTTCATGAAATACCTGAGGCCAGAACAGTCATCTGAATTAAATTCTTTGAAAAAATCAAGATCGAGTACCAAGCTTGCATTCAGTATCTGTTCGCATATAGTATTTGGATTAAAACTGCTGTATGTGTGACTGAAAAACAACAGGATGATAAATTGTAAACAGGCCGACAAATGATAATAGCACTAACTATAACAATAATAACAGCAAGAGCAATCAGAGATTTCTGACATCCACCAATCCAGATCACCTCCAAAATTCAGTGGAGTCTTGCATGCCCTAATATCTATCTGTGGTGCAAATTTGGTGAGAATCCATGAAGTAGTTTGGAAGAAATCCTTCAAAGCCTATATAAAGGGAAATCTTGATCCAGGATCTGGACTCAGATCCGGATCACCTCCCAAATTCAGTGGAGTCTTCCAAGCTCTATTATCTATCTGTGGTGCAAATATGTCGAGAATCCATGAAGTAGTTTTGACGTAATCCTTCAAAGCCTATATAAAGTGAAATCTTGATCCAGAATCTGGATATGGATCACCTCCAAAATTTAATGAGTTCTTCCATGATCTAATATGTATCTGTGGTGAAAATTTTGTCAAAATCCATGCAGTAGTTTTGAAGTAATCCTGCTAACAAACAGAATAAACAGCAATGATTTTATTTCGTCTTTCGCGGAGATATTAATAGTCATTATCACCACAGACAAATTGATAAAATACTCAAAGTAAATGAACCACAATCAATATAACAAGTTGAGGAGGTCCAGAGTAAGAGCTGGTTAACCAACAGCCCAGTAAGAGATGGTATTAATCTACAAAGGATGAAATTTAGTGTAAAAAGAGAAAAGGAGATTAATAAAAGATTCCATGAAGTAGAGTCCAAATGTAAGCTTTCTGATCAATGCTGATCTATATCATATTTTTCATGTCACCTTTATGTAGACTGTGGATGACTGATGTATATGCTTTAATGTGTGCTGCCTCAGTTTGTCTTTGTCTAAATGAGCCTCAGTGTAGATAATGTAAAATATTGTGGTTTGATTGCACTTCATTTGAGATGTAATGATGTATGTAGCGTGATGTAATTGTCTTTATGTTACAGGTCATTTAGTGTGAGCTGAGAACACTCTAATATTCCCAATTCACAGTGAAAGGTTTGTGTTAAAAGATTTTGAGGAGTGACCTTGATAGATGAACATCTCCTCTGATTTGAAATCTTCTGCAGCTCTGAGTACAGGATGTTACAGTCATTAAAAAAATCACATGTTGTTAACATGATAATCATGGCTCTAATTGAGTTGAGGGTCTTGACTCTTGCACACTGTTAGAAGTTTAAATTTGATATTTTGGGTGTGATTGCCTCGGAGGTGGCTACATATCATTGATGATGGGAAAGGAATAACAGGACATGTCAGAAATGTCAAAAAGGCTTCCAAAGACAAACTAACCACTAACCATAGCATTTGCATTGTATGCTAATTAGTGCTAACTTTGCTAACATACAAGTTCAATTCACTCAATGGAAATACTGAAACACAGATTTCATAGATGATCTGTTAGCACAATTAACTGCACAGCCAGCCATATTAGCTCAGATATTTGTATGAAAATGCTCAGAACCCACATGGTCGAGTCCGTAGCAGCTAGTATCCACTGCTGTTGATGTGGCCCTGGACTGGCACACAAGCTGTCACTCACAGCAACAACGTCCCTAATTTTTCATAAGTTTATGGCTTAAGCCCTGGTCCCACTGAATAATGAAGTATGAAGCATGGCGCTAATTTCAGGAAGTTCAAAATTTAGCAACAACAGCGTGGGGCAGCATGTGTACAAGGTACTACGACTAACGAGTTTTTTAGAGGCATGTTTGTAGAGAGGACGAGGATGTTAAAAGCCCATTATCCGAGCACCTGGCAGCTATGAGGACAGGACAGGCTATTTTGGCTTGCCCTCTCGCGCACTACAATCCCACCTGCTTTGTGCACAGGGTGCTGTATATAAAATAATTATTTTGTTGTGGATAAATCATTTTCTGTCAGTTTGGATATTGAAAACACCTCTAATCACTTCTGGAATCACAGAGGATGTTTCATTTGCAGATGTTTCCTCTCTCTGTCTTGTGTGCTGAGGTGGAGAACATATTTGGAACAGCCTAAAAGGTAATTGTTTGTAATGTTTTAATAGCTTGGTAAAACAGTTGCATGTTCGTTCCTTCTTTATAAACAGCTGGAAAAGTATGTTTATGATAGATTTAACATCTTGTTATAATGGATCAGATGAGCTCCACTGTGTGTGCACACTGAAGCAATGATTCAAACCCAAGAGGAGCAGTTACGCGGAATGCCAGCTCGCAAAAGACTGATTTTGCAGACAATAATGGATGAACACAAAGTTAAAAGTTGGATCACCGGTGTCAAAATAAAGCCAGCGAGAAGAAGCGCTGAGGCGACTGTCCAGGAACCCATGGTTCGGTTCTAGCTGGTCTGTGGATGTTTTGTTTTTTGGGGGGGTGGGGGGGGGGGAAGTGATCCACACAGATGGGGGTGTATATAATTAAAGCGGCCACCTCATTGTCATGTCTTTTTTTTTTTTGGTCACGGAGAGCTGGGTGAACACGTAGAATTGCTACATTTAATGACTCTGGAACACACGTGAACTGCAGCCTGATGCACGGATGTGCACACCGGCTGCACTGTGCAGGAGTGTCTTTTTTTGGGGTTGCATTTAAAAAATGTGACATCTTGAATGGATGCTGTGAATTGAAAACTCACACTTTAAAGGAACCAAGTGTGGGAGGGGTGGAGGTTTGGAACAAACCCATGCCTAAATGTGCAGCAACGTCACGTTACATGGCGCTACATGGATTATATGTGGCTTGACATGGATCATATGCGGCGACATGAGCCATTTGAGGCTGGACGGGGTTCAAATGACATGTCAGTGAAGTACTTAGAGGCTTCTTCATAGCGGATATGTGATAGATTTATAATAATAACTGACTGATAATAACTAACTGTTACATGCCACTGTCTAGGGCACTGGCAACGCAACTGACAGATACAAAAAAGAAAAGAAGACACGAGTGGAAGGTGCTCAGAAAATTATAATAACACTTTATTATTAACAAACATAACAAAAGAAAAGAAAAATACAACAAATTAACAAATAAAAACCTAGAAGACAATCATGATATTTTCTTTACTACTATTGTGTGTGTTTTTTTTAAGTGTACTTGCCACTCTTCATGGCCCACATTTCATTTTGCTCAGTACTTGAGAACTGAATAATAAATGCTTGATGCTTGAACTCAGTTGACTCCTCCAAAATTTCATCAGTTGATATTTGTATTCTCTTTCTGTCTCTTTCATTTCTCTTTGTGTAATCAAACCCAAATGTATTTAGTCCAACTACAAAGCTTTGCAGTACAATCGAGCACGCTGGTATGTGTCTAATTGTTTGCTTTTTCAGACGGCACAGTCGTAAACAAATTATGAATAATTACTTTGAATGTCAACATTTTTCCCCATTCCCATATTACATAGAAGGCAGTATTTGGTTTTTCTTCTGTCATGCAATTGAACAAAATTTTAGCTGGTGAGCATCTGGAATTAAAACACAAAACAGTCTGTCAATGTGACTGAAAAGCAATGGGGAGACATCTATTTGTACTTAAACTTGGGGAATATCTCTCGCATATTATGAGCAGGTGTGCAGAGATTCATTCCAGTTTTGAGAAGTTCACAAGGGGATTGCAGCTGTATAATTGCAACAATTTGTCAGTTTTAATCTCTCTTCTACACTGAGTTCCTCTGGTACTCATAGGCCCAGAGAAACCCTACAAACCTCCTCCCTTTGTTATATAAATGAGCCTATTCAATGACCTGAGTATCTGCCACACACACACACACCCACACTCAGAAATAGCCTCTTTCAAGTTGAGGGGCAGGGGAAGAATGGGACTGAGACAGAGAATGTCGTTTTAAAGTTGATGGAACCAGTTATGGACCAGGGAAGGACTGTAACTATGGACAATTTCTAAGGTTGAATTTGTTTAGCATCAAAATATTCAGCCTCAAAAAATTCAACCTAAAAAAAAAAATCAACCTCGAAAAATTCAGCCTCAAAAATTCAACCTAAAAAAAATCATCTTCAAAAAAATTCAACCCTCCCCAAAAAAATTCAACCTCAAAAAATAGAAAAGCAGAAGCAATCAATACCTGTCTCAATCATCCAAAGTTCAATCAATCATGTTTTGTTCCACTGGTCATGTGACACTGAGACCACAATCGATACCTGTCATCTAAAGTTCAACCAATCATGTTTTGTTCCATGGTCATGTGACACCGAAACCAAATCAAAAGAAGAAGATGACGACGACGTGATACATTGCTGAACATGGATGATTGAGACAGGGAGTGATTGTTTCTCCCTGTTTTTCCATTGTTTTGAGGTTGAACTTTTTTTAGGTTGAATTTGTGAGGTTGAAATTTTTTTTAGGTTGATTTTTTTTTTTTTTTTGGTTGAACTTTTTGAGGCTGAGATTTTGATGCTAAAAAAATTCAACCTTAAAAAATCAACTTCAAACTCTGATGGCACAGATTTCCTCCCACAGAGATGGCCCATACTGGCACACACAGTGTTGGGCTGATGAGACTTCATTCAAACAGGCAGTTTGGCTTTTGTCATTACAGGTAGCAACCTCTGCGGGTGAGGCTGCAGGGCCGAGTGTTACCGTGGAGACCTCTCAATATGCTAACATACTGAGAGGAATGAACATGTTTTGCAAAGAGGAGGGGGCAAGCAGCAGAACTGGAAATGTCTGGGCCTTCTGTGGTAAATTAATTTCACATGATTTTTTTTTTTTATGATGAAATTCAGTGGGGGGTTTTTCCACAAGGACTGAGTG
Organism: Thalassophryne amazonica; assembly: GCF_902500255.1. NCBI lineage: Eukaryota > Metazoa > Chordata > Actinopteri > Batrachoidiformes > Batrachoididae > Thalassophryne > Thalassophryne amazonica. Next base: position 53,728,163 of record NC_047111.1, read on the forward strand.
ACCACATATATCCATTGTTGCTTACAGCACATGAACTGGAGGTGTCAGTGTTACACAAACAGGGTGACACTGGAGACTGGAGTCTCATTTTGCTCAATACAAGTCATGGCCCAGTATTCATAATGTAATATGCATACGTCGTGGACATGAATGAGTGAAGCTCGTCAGCATGTCACCATGTCATTTAGGTCCTTCAGAATTTATTTTGAGTAAATGCTTCAGGAGAGCATTAGCATGACTAAAACCTATCAGCTTCTCAGACCCCCCCCACCTTTTTAAGCATTTTCCTTATTTTGCCTTTCAGCTTCTGCAGGGCTCTGCCCTCCATACTCCCCACCTTTTTAAGCATTTTTTTTTTTTGCTTTTCAGCTGACACCCAATTACAGCATTCTTAACCCCCTGCTACTTTAAGCATTTTTTTTATATTCAAAGTTTTCAGCTAGTTGACAGTAGGGCTGTACAATATGGCCAAATTATCGTATCTCAATATTGCCATTTAAATTGTCATGTAAATGTCACTAATACATGGTGTCCATATTCTTGAGCCACTTAGGTGTGTAGGGAGAGCTCCCATGAGATAAAAAAGCTTTTCAGCCTACCATCCCTGGTTCTCAAGACCAGGCACCTGAGCCACTTAGGTGCAACTTAGATGTACTCTTTTTTTTTTTTTTACTGAATTTTAATATCAATATGATATACGATATGACTATGATTTGACACAAAGCGCAGCAACAGTGAAAATTAAACATTCTTAAACAAAACCGTAATAATAACACAGTCATTTTGCACTCATCATAAGGTTAGGATACTGTGCGCTCCAAAAGTAATGGAACACTTGGAATTTCACACATTTTAATTGTTTATGCCATTTTAAATACAAGAAATACAAAAAAATAAAGAATAAAAATTCTAAAATCTTCCTCAAACTTAAACTGAAAGCAAATCTCAAACTTGATAATACCTATAAATAATAATCAGTTTTTGTTATGGATAAACGCAAGAGACAGTGTTTTAGGACCCAAAATGCAGAAAGCAAATCAAAATACAAAAACAGAATGATTTATTGTGATATTGCAAATGGTACAAGTGGAGAAGCCAAGCACTGGAGGAGGGAGAGACCACTGGAGCAAGAGGAGGCCGAAACGCCAACTTCCAAACAATCTGACAGAAGCCAGCACGGAACAGGACCAGGTGGAAACGGGAGAACTGAGGATGCAGGAAACAAGGGTTAGGAGTGGCTTCCGAAAAAATGGAATAGAGAACAAAAAATGCAAAGATGAGGCCAGGGAAACCTGAAGGCAACTGAGTTTCCACCATCTGAAAGCGTGAAGAGATGAGGTACTTATACAGGAGGTTAAGGGGTGTGAGCAGGTGACTCCAATCAGTTCCAAAGGTGGCTCCAGCAGACACAAGAAGGGACGGGGAGTGAAGCAGACACTGCAGCAAGGTGCAGCAAATAAAGGCAGCACAACAGTTTTATTGCCAGTTTTCTTTAGACAAGTCAGGGGATGGAAACATTAAGATTTCCAAGTCACTGAATATGTCTTGCACTTTATTTACATCAATAATGAAGAAATACAAAAGTTTCTTTCACCAAAACATCAAATCTAGGCTTTCATCTGAAATGTACTTTCTGTCAAATTGTAGCTGAACTTTCAGGTCTTTTTAAGAAAATCCTCCTCTACACCACTTCATCGGGAAGCTGGATTTTATATTTTAATTAATTTATATCAAGTTGTAGAGATTTGCTTTCAGTTTGAGTTAAGGAAGATAATTTTAGAAAAAAATGTATTTGAAATGGAATAAACAAATTAAAATGTGTGAAATGCCAAGTGTTCCAACACTTTTGAAGGCAACTGAGAAACACTGAGGAGCAGCATCTTACTTTTATATATAGTGCAGCAGATAAGAGAATATTTATAGAGGAATCTTGCAAATGGTGATACAAGCATCAAATTTGGCACAAATAATCCATAGACATGAACTCTTTAAAAAAAACTGATTGGGCACTTGAATTTTCAATAGACAGCCAGGTAGGAGTCAATTGAAGAATTACACAGGGGTCAAAATTAAAAGATGAGGCAATCATATAGAAAATTACACCACATTATTTGCATGGTCATAAAGATTCCCAAAAAAGGTATAGTTTGGACTTTCTGTGACTGAATGTTATAGAATTACGAGGTAAAAGCAGCAACAATGGTGACAAAGGTCAGTTTCAGTTTGGTCAAAAGTTAAAGTTGCACCATTAATTTTGCTCCAGCTGTATTTGTGCTGAATTTGATGCTTGTATCACCATTTGAAGGATTGTTTCAGTTATCTGCTGCACTAATAAGCCAACAGAGCATGAACCAGCTGCTGTCTGTTAGCTTAAACATGTGTATATAAGTGTGGTATGTTGGTGTGTGGTCTACCTTTAAGGTGGATGGTGGGTGGCACTAACATGGCCTTGAAAGCTGGAGCGCGCCCATTGAGCATCATACACACACCACCTGGAGTGGGTTCCAGGTGGTGGCACGCTTGTGTGCGACTCTGTTTGGGCAGGTGCTACTTTAAATGCTGCGCATTCTGGGACAGAGGTCTGGTCTGGGGGATTCCTTCATGGTTGAGTGCATGAGGTCGGACACACGCTGTGGGTCCAGGGCTCTCAACTGTGGGAAGTCCGTTCATTGTCACATTGGCTTTGGGCGTTGGTTATGGCTGATGATAAATTCTGCTTTAGAGTCTGGGTTATGGGACCTTGTGGTTAAGTCCATCATGGCTCTCTCTCCCCCTACTGCCTGCGGGTGTGGTCGCTCCACCGGCAGGTAAGATCTCAACCACACTGGTTGAGTTAATGTAGTTATTGCTTGTTTTAATTATCCTCATGTCTCTCATTCAGGCACGAGGAACCGCTGCGTGCATGCTCGAGTTGCCACCTCCTATTAAAGGGCCGTTGCTTCGTCCACACAGTGTTGCCAGATATGAAATATGCAACTATCGTACCAAAACCTCAAAATTATCGTATTTTGGGAGAAATTATCGTACACAAACAAAATGTATACAACGTAGCTATTTTAGCGTTTTTTTTTTTATTTCCAAAGAATTTTATGTCACATTTTTAAACAGTAATTCACAATATCCCTATAGTAATGGGGAAACTATGGCACAAAAAGACCGCAAATGCACTACCAGTCTAGAAAGATTTTTTTTTCTGTGAAGGGACACAAACGTGTTAATTACCAGACTAGAAAGAGTTGAATTCAACCTCGAGGTCGCTGTCATCATCCGATGCCATGGCCACTTGTGCAGATTTTGTTGAACACAGAAAAAATGTTGACACCTCCATAAGGAACTTGAACTTTTTTTTATTTTTCTTGTATATCTCTTTGCTCTTGTGTTTTGTTCGTTTGTTATTGCATTTGTTGAAATAAAGTTTCGAAAAAAAAAAACAGACATTGTTGGTTGGGGAATCTTCCTGTCACTGCAGAGATTGGATGGGAACTCATTACTTTGTATGGAGAGGGGGTGGGCGTTCAAATGACTTTGTCCCGGGCCGGCCAAAGCTAGCAGCAGCCCTGTGTGTGGTGTGTCTTTGATGCCGCCTGAGTGCAACACCTGCAAAATGATTCTTGGGTGTCAGAGAGAGATGCGTGTTTGGGGAACCAACTGAAATTATCGTACATTTTGGATTTTTTCCCATTATTAATCATACATCGTAGAGAGGGCAAAACTATCGTACAAATACGATAATTATCGTACATCTGGCAATACTGCATCCACATTTCTTTAGCCGTCAACAGCTGTGTACATTGCTTTGCAGAGGCCGCCCTCTGCTGGTGCGGTTGGTGCACTACAAGGGATTGACTTCACCTGATGTGATTAATATGGTGGGGTGAGGGTTTATTCCTCCTTGGTCAAGTTTTGTCTAATTTTATGCATGTTTTGTTGCTTTTTTTGTTGGTTTGTTGTTTATGTTTTGGTTTGCAGTGTTTTTTTTTTTTTTTTTGTATTTATTTTTTGTCTGAGCTGGACCCTTGCTCACCCAACATTAATCTGGTTGAAGGTGAATAATAAAAGTTTTAGATTTTTGAGTTCATCTCATACAAAATGGGAGCAAAACCAAAAGTGTTGCGTTTATATTTTGTTGAGTATAATTTAAGTTCTGGTGAGGTGAAAAGGCGGCACACTCTCTCAGCGTCTCAACAGCCGGAGTCCGAACGTTCAGGACTCAGGAGTTCCGCCAACACCCCGCCCCCCAGGTGACTTTCCCAGACTGTACTCTGCGAAGGAGGAACAGAGATGAGATTATTCAACACTTATTACTACGAAATATTGTTTAGAGGCAAACATCAGCTACACGTTTAGGTCTGGTTTCAAACTTAGTTCAAAGAGGCTGCTGCTCACAGCTAGTGGAGGATCATTAATCCGCACGCCACTGCCGTGAGGAGCACGCCAAACAATTTTCACCAATAATTACTTATAGCTGCGTATAAACGCCAATTTACATTCACGGATAAACTTTTCAGAATATTCACCTTTGTCGTGTGCTGACAACGTTTGCCTCTCATCCTCGTCCTCCTTCACAGGCGCGATGTCAGACTCTGAAACGGCCCTCAGCGTCCCCACACGGTCGTCACAAGGTCGTATTCTCCGGCAATCTTATCCAACTCACTGCTGGTTTAAATGTAGTTCTTCATCACTACATTGGTACCAGCTGGAAGTCCTCAGATCTGCACGTGAACATCACAGGTGTCGTGGATTGTCCTGATAGAGAGCCGTACGAGAATGCAACAGGTGCAGCCAATCATCGTAACAGAGGAGAGAGACTCTTCTGCAGCACATTTTCCTCAGAGAACAGCCCCAAATCACCTGGGAAGGAAATAAACACAAAACAACCCAACCTTGTCCAGCCAAACCCCCCCCCAACACACAACACATACTATACTATTTTGTCCATACTATGGACAGAATAAATCAGCCTGACGTATTATGCATCACAAACGTATTTTTTTAATTTAACCATCCTTACTGACTTCAAACAACTTTATTGATCCCTAAAAGGACAATTACGTTTACACTCCAATTACCTCAGACAAGATACAGCAATTGATCCACAAATATTACTTGTTTTCCGTAATAATGGCACACATCAAAATTAAAGACAAGACATATACATTTGACATTTGCAGGGTAGGTGATGGTCTAGTGGTTAAGGTGTTGGGCTTGAGTCCAGAAGATCATGGGTTCATATCCCCGCCTGGCTGGAAAATCAATAAGGGCCCTTGGGCAAGGCCTTTAATCCCCTATTGCTCCCGGTGTGTAGTGAGCGCCTTGTATGGCAGCACCCTGACATCGGGGTGAATGTGAGGCATAATTGTAAAGCGCTTTGAGCGTCTGATACAGATGGAAAAGTGCTATATAAATGCAGTCCATTTACCATTTTACATTGTTTATGTGCTCTAAACTTGAAGCAGTCCATCATCTGAATTGAGGCAAAGTGGGTGAAGGCTGCAGCAGGAGGGGCCCGCGCCGCCCAGCTTGAGAGTTGAAAGCTGCAGCAGTAAAAACCCCGCTGTCTTCGAGGTGGCAGGGAGGAAGCCAGGTTGAGGGGAGGGGAGAGACATGGGGGGGTAATAGGGATGGAGGGAGGGAGACATGCATTGTGTGCAGATGAGTTAAGTTTATGTCAGTTTCTGTCCGTGTGTGTGTAAAGTCTGACAGTTTCTGTCCATGTGTGTGTAAAGTCTGATGTTACTAGGCAACAGCAGGCTGGAGGGGGGTGGATAGATGAGAAGGGGGAGCCAAATTCCTTACCAAGGCCGTAGATCCTTCTGGGGGAAAGAGCAGGGAATTTGGCCTTCAGGAGCTGATAAGGCTACCATGTTGATGTTTAGGCGGAGAGATACAGCATTCCATTTACCTGCCTTTACCTCATTTATAAAGAATTATTCTCCAGTCCTCAGCAACACATTCCTTTACAATGCAGCGATTTGCTCCGAGATTATATCCATTTTGCATTTGATTTCAACAGTTTCATGCAGTCTGAGATTACACAGCATTGCCCAACTCATTAATCATGATGGACAGATGATGGAATGAAATTCTGGAAGCAGCCATCTTGCTAATATTCCTGTGGTCAAGGCAGCGCACAAACCAATCAGCGCCAAACCTCGCACCATAAAAGTGAATAGGAATGAATCCTCAATGTCTTCCACAGAGAATGGAGCCAAGCATGTTGCACCCCATCTCTCTCAGGCGTCAAGAGCATAGCACGCTGAGTAGATTCCATCTTGGCATGCAGGGTCCCCCAGCCTGATTCCTTGTTGAAAAAAAATGGTGTCAATAGCATTGAGAGACCAGCTGATCAATTCCATGGTTAATCCAAATTTTAATTTGAAGAATTCACAGTCTGGTGAAGCTGGGACTTTGAAGGTCGGTGAAGGTCGGAGCAGAGATAGAGAGAAAGTAGGAGAGGAGAGGGAGGAATGTGATCGTCCTTGCAGGAGTCCCAAGCTGTACACACCACAAGCTGAGGGTTTCCAACATAAATCCACTGTTTGTGTTTCCATGTTGCTGTTGGCCAGCAATCTGTGTGAATCTTGGCAATTCCATGCTTCTATGTCACAGAAGTCACAGCCCTCCTCATAGGCACGATTGCAAAAACTTGTGACCTCCGTGACAAAAGCATGGAGTGGCTGATCTGATGTTATTTTGGTTTGTTGGTCCAGACTATATGAAATAACGTCCAATATATTGTCCATCTTACTTATTTTGGGAATTTAAAGTGCTTTATGTTGAGTTACAGTACAAGCTGTGATGTGCACATGTGCTAGACTGAGTTCCTGTCCATTACAAAACTCACCTCCTGGGAAACTGTGTTTAAAAACTGAGTTCCACATACAGGAGAAAGGTGTGACTTTTCCTCTTTGAGGCATTTTTTGGCAGGTGTGACTACACTCTTGAAATCATTGCCAGACTGCAGCCAGTGATCCACTCCACTTTTCTTCGCTAATATGTTGGAGTTTGGCTCAGTCCTGTGATTTAGAGAATTCAAACTAGACAGTTACTGAGGATGGACTCTGTAATTGCTGTGCAGAATGAGACTATCAGGCCCTGTGGTTACAATTTGAATGAGCACTGCTGATATTGTATTTACCCAAATCCCAAAACAGCTGGCTGGTTTTATTTCCAAATACAACATCAAAAGACAAATGACATGCTTCAATGAATATCTCCTAATTTACATACCCAAGTGATCAAGCCTACACAAAGGCAATTAAATGCCATGTTCGAAATTATTGGCAGGGGGGATGATCGGTGCACAAGTGTGCCCTCTTCTTATTAATAAACTGCATTTTAAAGTTGAACTACTGAACACTCTTGTTTCTTCAGGTTTCTTTCATTACCAGGACACTCTTCAAATTGAAAGCATTAAGATACTGAATATGATAGATATTGATGAATATGAAAAAAATACAATGATGATATATGTTGCTGTATCACAGAGCCCAACCAAAAAAAACAAAAAAACACCTTGAGGCACAGTGAAAGCTGTGTAAGACATAACTGAAAACATAAATTCTGACCATTGGCAGAAGCATTTTCATTCAAATGGGTATAGATACTGTTTCAGACTTGGAGATAAAATTTATTTCAGTGATGGAGCACTGCTGCTGAGACAAGAAAGGTAAAGAACACAAGAGAGAGTGAGTTAAAAAGATAAAGACAGGCAGAGGGAATGATCAGTAGTAACCAAATAGAGTGCTTGCAGATTAGATGTGGCTCACTTTCCTACACTGTGCAATATTCTTCTGCGAGGGTTTGTGATTAATGTACATGTCTGCTTCCAGTCGGCTTCCTGTGAGAATGGGCTATAAGAGATCACAGATATATCTATAGCAGTGAAAAGGCTTCTTTTTATTCACAATGTCTGCTATCATGTGTGATTAAAAAGAGCATTATTTGATCATGTAAAGCTCAAATAAATTATTTTCAGTGGAAAATTCCACAAAATGTCACAAGAACTGAAGATTTAATGGAATCTTGCATGTTAGTATTAAGCCCCTTTCAGAAAGACGTTGTGCGCATTGTGTGTTAGTGGAATATAACTCAACCACTAGCCACACCCTGGTGAGTGCCAGTGTCGGCGACCAAATGGTTCCCCCTAAAAATCAGTCCCCCTGGCTTCACCGCGCATGCGTCATTTCAGAACGTCAGCAGCAATTCAGAGATTTATCGCCCCATTTCTGTTTAAAATGGCCTTTTTTTCTGCTTAAAACTGACTTTAGAATGATTTAAGAGGTTTTACTTTGTCATCCGATGGTTAATAATCACATTATTCCCTTTGATCGCTTTGGCTGTGTAGAGAGTCAGAATCAGTCTCAGACGTGCTGCTGTGGCGCTATGATCGCTCTCCGTCTTTTATTATGACAATGCTGAATTTATGTTGTACAAAAGCCTCAGATATCTGTTGCTGAGATAGATGATGACTGGAGTGAAGTTTGAAGCAGAAACGAGGTGATAATCAGTGAATTCGTACTGACACTCAGGGCAGACTGACTTTTAGGGGGGGACCGTTCGGTCTGCGACAACGACACCTGTGTAACATTGTATGATGTGGTTGTGGTGGACAGTGGGTAGTTGGGTGGTGAGTGCTACACAAAAAAGGTGTCTGTGTGGGAGTTGCGTGAGTGTATTTCTAACCGCTCAAGTAAAACCAGCCGCCCTATGGGTTATTTATTTTATGACATATAAAAGTAATTTAAAGCACTATGGAGACAGCATCAATGCTGTTTCAATTTAAAAGTGTAAATGTTTGGCTTTCTGTGTTGGAACACCACTGACAAAGGCTTCAGGATGGGTTTGAACAAACAATCTCTGCGTTATGAGGCAACAGCACTCTCATTGCTTCACCAATGAAAACGGACCTCATGGGTCACAAAAATTCATTTTCTCATGTCATAATGAACTTGTGGTTTGACAGGGTTAAAATGTCACAGTCGGGGGGAAAATGCTGACCCAACGCTGATGTGAGCAACCTGAGAAGCAACTCCAACATTTGTAAAGTGTAACACAGAGGCCCCTCCTCCATAGGGTACTCTAAAGTGGTTTTGCAAGAGGATGCAAGCCAATTTGGGGCATGTCCAAAAATACATCACGAAGAGGAAAAATATATATACTGTAAGTTGCCTCGGCCTGTTTGCTCACATTTATTTTAAAACATCGTGCTCCTGCATCATGCTACAACAAGCAAAATGCATTAACAAGCAGACGTTAATGAGCTAATTAATGTGATAGTAGTAGTAGTAGTAGTAGTAGTAGTAGTGAAGTAACAGTCTAATCAATGTTACTGCAGCAGGTAAAAAAAATCTGAGTAAATTCCTTCTTTTAGCTACTGAACAGATGTTTTGACACTGTAATAAAATGTTTCAAAACTCCTCTTTTTTGTGAAACATTGTAAATGATAATAGCCTTATTTTAGCCTAGCTGACCTGTTCTTAATGTCACCCACAGTCCAAATAAATGTTGTACATAATATTATGAAGGTCATATCCCCTGCTTTTTTATTCAAGAGTGTGTTCTTTCAGTTTGAGAGCATTTTTTTAAAATTCACTTGTTCTGTCGGTCTAAGAGAAAGAATGTCTCGCATTCAGAGCCAATTTTCTTCTTTTTCTCTTCAACTTGATTACTGCTATCTTTGTGTTAAACCACAGCACCTCATTCACTAAACAGTGGGGGAAATAACTATTTGATCCACTGCCAATTTACAGATTTTCCCACCTACAAAGAATGGAGAGGTCTATAATTTTTATCATAGGTACACTTCAACTGTGAAAGACAGAATCTAAAAAAAAATAAAAATAAAATCCAGAAAATCACATTGTATGATTTTTAAATAATTAATTTGCATTTTATTGCATGAATACATATTTGATCCCCTACCAACCAGCAAGAATTCTGCCTCTCACAGACCTGTTAATTTTTCTTTAAGAAGCCCTCTTATTCTGCACTCTTTACCTGTATTAACTGCACCTGTTTGAACTTGTTACCCTGTATAAAAGACACCTGTCCACACACCCAATCAATCACACTCCAACCTATCCACCATGGACAAGACCAAAGAGCTGTCTAAGGACACCAGGGACAAAACTTTAGACCTGCACCATGCTGGGTGGACTACAGGACAACAGGCAAGCAGCTTGGTGAAAAGACAAAACATGTTATGATTATTTATTAGAAAGTGGAAGAAGCACAAGGTGACTGTCAGTCTCCCTCAGTCTGGGATTCTGTGCAAGATCTCACTTCGTGGGGTAAGGATGATTCTGAGAAAGCTCAGAACTACACAGGAGGACCTGGTCAATGACCTGAAGAGAGGTGGGACCACAGTCACAAAGATTACATTAGTAACACATGATGCTGTCATGGTTTAAAATCCTGCAGGGCAGCAAGGGTCCTCCTGCTCAAGCCAGCACATGTCCAGGCCTGTTTGAAGTTCACCAGTGACCATCTGGATGATCCAGAGGAGGTATGGGAGAAGGTCATCTGTTCAGATGAGACCAAAATAGAGCTTTTTGGAATCAACTCCACTTGCCGTGTTTAGAGGATGAGAACAACCCCAAGAAAACCATCCCAACCGTGAAGCAGCCCAGACAGCAAATGGATCCAGGCCGGATGTAGTCCAACATCTGGTACCAACCCTGAAAACACATCGGGTCCAGACAATTTTTGCACCCTGGCCCAAATCTGGCATGGCTCCACTTTACAGTTCTGGAACAGATCCAGACCAAATCAGAACCGGATCCACAAAAGACCAACTGTTTACAGCCCATATCTGGGACAGATGTGGGCCGCATCACAGCACTGTGGCAGGAACATGGGGTTAGCATAACAATAAGCAATTTTATCTGCACTCGGCAGAAACTATCCATTAGCGGTTATAAACTCTGGCCTGTGAAAACTCCGCAAATTATGGGTGTGTGTGTGTGTTGTGTGTGTGTGTGTGTGTGTGTGTGTGTGTGTGTGTGTGTGTGTGTGTGTGTGTGTGTGTGTGTGTGTGTGTGTGTGTGTGTGTGTACTCTGTAATCGTGATCGTCACTGAGGTTTTTAAAAGCTTATCGCAAAGCAGTTTGTTTCTTTATGACAAGCAAGTTTTATAAGTCCATGGACACTGATCTGTGTGTTACAGATACAAATCAGTTTCCTCAGAACCACGGAACTTACCCCTGTAAAACTTGTTCCACCCACGGTGCTGTGATGTGGACCACATCTGTCTCAGATCCATGCCAGATATGGGTTGTAAATGGTTGGTCTTTTGCAGATCCGGTTCAGATGTGGTCCAGATCTGTTCCAAAACTGTAAAGTGGAGCTGTGCCGGATCTGGGCCAGGGTGCAAAATTGTCTGGACCGGATCTGTTCAGGACTGGTACCAGATGTTGGACTACATCCGGCCCGGATCCATTTGCTGTCTGGGATGGGGGTGGAAACATCATACTCTGGGGGTGCTCTTCTGCAAAGGGGACAGGACGACTGCACTGTATGGAAGGGAGGATGGATGGGGTCATGTATTGCGAGATTTTGGCAAACAACCTCCTTCCCTCAGTAAGAGCATTGAAGATGGGTTGTAGCTGGGTCTTCCAGCATGACAATGACCCCAAACACACAGCCAGGGCAACTAAGGCGGGGTTCCGTAAGTAGCATTTCAAGGTCCTGGAGTGGCCTGGCCAGTCTCCAGACCTGAACTCAATAGAAAATCTTTGGAGGGAGCTGAAACTCCAAACCCGAAAGATCTGGAGAAGATCTGTAGGGAGGAGTGGACCAAAATCCCTGCTGCAGTGTGTGCACACTTGGTCAACAACTACAGGAAACGTTTGACCTCTGTAATCGCAAACAAGTGTTTCTGTACCAATTTTTAAGGTCTGTTTTTGTAGGGGATCAAATACTTATTTAATGCAATAAAATGTAAATTAATTATTTAAAAAGCGATTTTTCTGTTTTTTTGTTTTTTCTTAGATTCTGTCTCTCACAGTTGAAGTGTACCTACAATAAAAAAAATACAGATTTCTCCATTCTTTGTGGATGGAAAAACCTGCAAAATTGACAGTGGATCAAATACTTATTCCCCCCACTGTACTGGAAGAGCTTGTCACATGCCATCTTGTGGCCATAGATGATAATGTTGTAATTTTTCTCTGATTTAAATTGCATTGGACTATAAGTAGCAAGACCTCCCAAGCTAGTATAAAAAAACACAAAAAACTTATCAGATATGGTACTCAAAACCAGTTTTGTGTGCAAAACTGGATTTGATGTTGATTAATGCTCTGTGTTCTTCGACACATCTAAAATGTCCCATGCAGTCCATGTTCACAATTAAAATGTTCAGAGTAAATCCATCTGCCAAATCCATCATAAGCACTTAAACATTTAAGAAAATCTTCCAGTATCTGCATCATTAATTTTGTTTCCCCAGGAAAATGTCACCTGTCCTTTCAAGTTCATAACTGCAGTTTTTTTTTTCTGCAAAAATATGAACAATATTTCTAGCAGTCTGTGTGGGAAATTGCACATATTGATGAGCATTACTGTGTGCTATTCTAAAATAGTCCTTTCGCTGATCATTAAAGTCAATTGTTAAAGCAAATATCGGGATAACAATATAATACATTAAATAATAGCTCATTTCTGTTCTATCAGAGAAAACAATTTGTTCAGGTGGGTAGTAGATGATTCAACCTCATGAACAACTCTCATAATTAAGACGTTCCATAAACAATCTTCTTAATTTATTCAAGAAATGTTTTGTTTCATGATCTTTCTCTCAAGTGGTATTATGGATACAGTTAAAGTCAGAGAGCACAGATTTCGTTGTCACTTTATGTATAATCTAACAATATTCACTTATGTACAGGTGATGAGTGACTTTATTTTAATTCTCAGTGAAACAATTAGCTGTGTAAATCATTTGCAGTGTTCTAAATGCATTGGTTAACCGTGCTGCCTTACAGTGAGAAGGTCCTGGGTTTGCTTATGATCTGGTCTTTAGGGTTTGCATGTTCTCTCCATGGGTTCCTCCCAGGTGGATCGGCTTCCTCCCAAATGTGTGTTAGGCAGTGGTGGGCACAGTTCAGCTAATCCAATAACAGATAATTATCGAAGATAATGTTTTTGCTACCGGATTCGTTTTTCAGATAACTTTTAAAACCATCATCAGACTAATTATCTTCCGATAAATTTAGTTCCGATAACTTTCAGTCCGATAACATTTTTTATTGCTGGTAAAGTGAGCAAAGTTTAACGGTTAAAAACATTTGTAAACCCTAAAATCAAACATTTTAGTCTGTCTGTTGTGTGTTTGTGGCAGACTGGCTGCCTGTCGCTTGCTGATGATGTCATAATTAAGCCCAAAAGGTCATTGGCCGATCTGTTTGTGGGTAGTGTAGTTCAGGTTCACTTTGGATGTTACAGTGAGTCGTCCGCTTGACACAAAAACAAAACTGACTAATTTTAACATTATTTTATTTCTTTGTGGCTGATGGTATAATTTAATCGCCAAGACTCAGTGGGGGAGAGGAGCTCTCACAGCACAGCTGTGTACAGAGGGACTTTTCTTCACAGTCTAGACACTGTTTTGGATTAAAAAAAAGGACACTTTATGTGGATTATTTCTTCAGATAAATCCCACTGAAACTAACAGGTAATAATTTAAATTTACTACATGTCTTTTACTCTGCCAATCAATGATTAATGGACGTATTTCGGTTGTTTAAGCCACAGGGTTCAAAGCATGTGAAAAAAGCAGCAGCTTTTTAGTTTGTAAATGATGGTATATCTAATACCGAGATAAACTGTGACTTCTAATACTGTGTTTTACTCCTTTTGAAAGATGATGACAGTGTTTGGGGTTTTATATTTTATTCATTCATTTTTTGTGTATTTTTATGTGTTTGTGATCCTTAAATTTACCCAGCAGCGAAAAATGAAAGTGAAACTGGTTTGTATAATCTGATGTGGCCGTGTCCGAATCAATACTACAAGTTATTGGTTATCTGTAATAAAGATAAATTTTTTAGCAGTTTATCAGTTTAGCGTCATAAAAGATAACTTTTCAGTTATCGGATTAATGGTTATCGAAGCTACCTTTTTGGTTGGCCGTGCCCACTACTGGTGTTAGGTCACCTGGAAACCCTAAATAATCCATACATTTGACAGAGTGTGAATGTGTTGTCAGTCTACATGTGGCAGCCTTGCAACAGACTGCTGCCTAGTGACCACTGGGATAGGATCCAACCCCTTGTGACTCTTAACAGGAGTAAGCAGGTTTAGAAAATGAATGAATAAAGGCATTATGATTGTGTTCTGTTTATAATTCATTCATGGATAACACAGCAATGATACCCCATCATACAGTATTAATACCAAACCATTGCAGGTGACTAGTAGTGGCATGTGCAGGCAGAGTGCACATCTGATTGTTGTGCTCTTTCTGCAACTGTCATGATCTGCCCCATGTCTGGGGCTAGGTTATGGTTTGTTTCCTGTCTGTGTCCATGTCCTCTCTTTTTATTCTACTGTCAGTCTCAGCCTTGTTATTCTTTAGCCATATGGTGAGTTCCGTTCTAGTTTAGTCTTAGCCTTTTCTTGTTTGCCTCTTTTTGGTTCTTACATTTGTTTCCAAGTTGATTTTTTTTGTTCTTTACATGTTGGGATGTTATTTGGCCTTTGGTTTTAGTTCATCTTTGTTTTAGGTATTTTATTTCTTTTTCACTGTTGGGTTTTTTTTTTTTGGGGGGGGGGGGGGGGGGGTCACTATCACTTATTCTTTTTTGACTCTGCTCCTGTTTTGTCATGCCCACCTGTCACCCTGCTCTCTTGTCTCCTGTCTTCCATTGTGTCTGTCCAACCACGCCCTCTTGCTGGAACATTCCCCGCACCCGTCTCACATCACGCCCTGATTACCCTCTGTGTATAATGCCTCATGTGTTGTGTGTCTCGCTGCCAGTTCGTTGTACTTTTTGCTTAGTACATCTGCCATCATTGTTTAGTCTGCCTTGCTGTGTTCGACCCAGCTTTATTGTTGGACCTTGCCTTTTGCCTCAGCCATTGAACTCTGTCTCACCGTGTTATGAACTTTGCTCATTTTTTGGCCGCTTGTCTCTCTGTTACCTCTGCCTGGCTGATTGTCCCTGTGTCAAACCACTACCTGAATTCTGGGTAAAGCCCTTTGATTTCTCCTACACCTGTGTCAGTGAGTCTGCGTGTGTGATCAACTGAGCCACGCCTCCAAGTTTTATGATAGCAACTCTAGACCACCCTGGACTTTACATCTGGCATTTGCTAGTCTAAGTGCAAACACTTTTTGGTGATGGATAATATGTACATGCAAACTCCGTGCCTGACCACACCTCATTTTAAGACTACCACACCCACACACAATTGATATTGCTATTCTGGGGTCGATCATGCTGAGCATAAAAATGACATGCATGGTCTGGAAATTAGCAAGGACACTTATGTGGAGTTTTGCACAGGTTGTATGATAAGGACCAGATTTTTACCTCCGCCAAGGAGGTTATGTTTTCGTTCGCGTCCGTTTGTTGGTTGGTTGGTTTGTTAGCAGGATTAGTCAAAAAATCCTCAGCGGATTTCAATGAAATTTTTACCAGGGGTGTATCTTGGCCTAACTTAGAAGTCATTAATTTTTGGTAATGATCCGGAACACAATCCGGATCCAGTAATTTTTTTAATGATTCTTTATCATTGCAGGATAGGGCCAATTTCAGCATTTTTGCATCTAAATTCATGAAGACGTGTCACAAAGGCTGAACAAAAATTAAGTTACGACACAACAATAATTTAGCATTTGTTTCTCCTCATTGAATCATTGAAATAAACTTATTAGAAAATAAAAAAAAAAACTTGTGTAGTTCATGCAGTTTCTCTTTATAAATACATTTACTGAAGATCTAAGGGTTTAACCACTGAATCTGAAACATGACAGTAGATGCGTGAAACAACGTGGAATAAGTCTCTTTGCCAAAGGGTATTGACGTCAGTGACCCTATAGCCTTGGCAGAGGTTTGCACTCTCCAAGTGCTTCTAGTTAAAATAATGTTTTATTTGTGCTATATTGGCCATTTATTGCACACAGTGAGAAATTTAAACCACAGGTGCATCTGGAGCGTATCCACCCGTACACTGGTACGTACACAGAGGAAAATCTCAGTTAACTGGCAGAGAGAGAGCTGTGTGTGTGTGTGTGTGTGTGTGTGTGTGTGTGTGTGTGTGTGTGTGTGTGTGTGTGTGTGTGTGTGTGTGTGTGTGTGTGTGTGTGTGTGTGTGTGTGTGTGTGTGTGTGTGTGTGTGTGTGTGTGTGTCTGAAATCTTCCAAATGATTTGTTGGTCTGTTTGGGGAATACGTGTCATTGCTCGAGCTGTGTCGTGTTTCAGAATAATATTTGTGTGCATTTGATACCGCTATTATGACTTCCTCTCCCCTGCTCTCTGTGATGCCATGACTCAGAGGGGGAAACAATTATGTTGCATTTAAATAAAGAAATCATGCACGCACAAGATGAGCATGCATATGACCCAAAATGCACAGAGATCATTTTACTCAGCCCTGATTTCAGCAGTCAAGATTTGAACAAAACAGTCAGGTATTTTATAGAAAAACAGGATAGAAATAGAAATGCAAGACAAGGGCAAAAAGGAGTCCAGGGACAGGATGCACTTTTCCTGATGATGACAATCTGACAGGAGTTAATGTAACATATCTAGTTTGTGATCACTTCAGGCACTATGACCCACTTCTCTGGTTGTCTTCTGAAACGCTGTAGGAAAAATCGGGGCTGAAATGATGGGTGACAGAGTGGTAAGTTGAAAGACAGCAAGAGAGTGAGACACTCAGATGAAAACGAGCCAGACTCAGGATCCCCTGCTCAGCCTGGAAAGAGCAGTCATGTGATTGCAGGTGGAGCTGTTGCCCTGAGTGCTGATAAGCCACATGGCCTGTTCCTTAATGGTGTATGAGGCCACAGAACAAAATAAGACTGAATATTGGAAAATGCCAGCACAAGGATTGCTCCAGAAGCACTGATAGGGGACAGAGTGGTTGGAGGTGCTTGTTCTGGCAGGACTTTAGGCCACTGACACCTTGGAAGACACAGTCAATGCACCACTCCCCCCCTGTTAATACGGTCTTTGAAAAATTGTGTCTGCCTTCCAGTTTCCAAATGGTAGCAAAAAATGCAATTTCAGCAGCCGCTGCAAAATGTCACATGGCTCAGTGGAGTTCATATCTGATTATGGAGCAGTTACAAGAATATTAGATGGAAACTTTTTGAAAATGAAAACTAGACACTTGAGCCACATTTTCACACAGAAATATGCTATTAGCTCAAATGTAGTTTACACCAATCACCTATTGTGTCATTTGTGAAGGTCCTCCTTTTGTACCTGTGACAAATGGTTTGACACTGACTAGTTTTCCTTCCTTGGACCAATTTTGACAGACAGGAAACATCCCATAAGACCTGCAGTTTTAGAGATGCTCTGGTCCAGTTGTCCAGCCATCATAATCTGGCCCCTATGTCAAAGACACTTAAATCTTTGTGTCCCATTTTTCCTGCTTCTATAACATCAACTTCAAGGACCAAAGTGCTGTTCAATGCACTCAATGGCCAGTTTATTAGGTACAACTGTTCAGTTGCTTAATACAAATAGTTAATCAGCCAATCACATGGCAGCAACTTGATGCATTTAGGCATCTAGGTGTGGTGAGGATGATTTTTTGAAGTTCAAAGCCTCAGAATGGGGAAGAAAGGATTTAATAAATGGATTTAAACATGACATGGTTGTTGGTGCCAGACAGGCTGGTATGAGTGTTTCAGAAACTACTGGTCTACTGGGATTTTCACACACAACCATTTCTAGGGTTTACAGAGAGTGGTCCAAAAAGAGAAGATATCCAGTGAGCGGCACTTGTGTGGATGAAAAAATGCCTTGTTGAAGTCAGAGGAGAACGGGCAGACTGGTAGAATGGGCAACTGTGCGAATCTATCATGTCAGTATGGACCAACATCTCTGAGAAATGTTTTCAACATCTTGTTGAATCTGTGCCACAAAGAATTAAAGCAGTTCTGAAGGCAAAAGCAGGTCCAATCCAGTACTGGCAAGGTGTACCTAATAAAATGGACAGTGAGTATATCAAACCCACTGACAGGGAACACTGTACTATTGTACTTTGAGATAATCTGTTACTTACTACACGTGATAGTGGTCACAATCTTATGGCTGATCAGTGTACATGGGGATTATTGTAATGGAAGTTACCACAAAAGAAAATATAAATCAGTTATTGCTCACAATAGTATGACAAAAATTTGACTTTGTTTTTACATTGTTTGGGTGTTTTAGCACATTATCCAAAAACTACACACTTATTGAATTGTGCATGCAGCAATCATATGCAAAACATGTAAAATCGTAGCTGCCTCGTACACCTGTTGCTACAGCTATTTGTGCACACCAATGGCTGAAAGACAGAGTGTGCGCTGTGAGAGCCCATTCCATCCCTCTCGCAGCAGGTGTCAGCCAAATTCTAGGTGATACACATGAACATCTAACACAACTCGCTTGGCACTTAGAAAATGTGTGGCCATTCACGCTATTCGCATGACAACAGTCAGCAGACGATCACTTTCAAGCTGGCGGTGAAATTTGTCTGTGTGCCACAGCAAATGTGTGTGTGTGGTTCACGCGCTCCCCTCCACTCCGCCCAACATATGCGTGCATGTGGTTCCCCTCCCCCCGTAGGCAAGGCGTCTCTCATCTGATCACAGAGTGACACCTTGGTCTGTGTGCTGAATGGACAGGGGGCGTGGCTGGCTGCCAACAGCAGCAGCTGTTGACAACTCTGGTCCTGGAAGTCACAGCTGCAGAACACATACCATGTTTTGACAGACACACGCGTGTGTGTGCTTGCTGTCCTCACGTGGAAATGCATAAAAACATATATCGCTTTTGCAACAGGCTGGAGAGTGCACACATTGACAAGATGTCACAGACCGTCAGTCCATGTGGACACGCAGCAGGTGATCTGAATGTCACATCTGTCTGAGAGGACACATGTGTCCTGTAAGCAGCGCACCGCAGGACTATATGACAAGTCAACAGTGTGACAAATATACCACTTTCAGTCACGTATCAGCAGAAATACACCATAACAAACGCCGTTTGATCAATTATCACAGCGTCTTTTTTCCTGTTTTTTTTTAAATACGTTCATGTCCTTGTTGATTTTAGCCATTTTCCTGCAACTTTTACAGGGCAGCGATGATTGCGCGGTAGTAAAGTTTGTGGCTGGCAGTCAGAGCTTTTGTAAATTGCAGGTTCGAATCCCATGGGTGGCATGGGTTTTTTTTTCACAGCAGCTGTGATCCTGCTGCGATGGTTTGTCCACAAAACCGTCGCAGCAGGATCATTCATGCCTGCCCATTGGCTTGACGTTTTTGTGGTTCGCTCATACAAGCTGTTCCACCATGATTCACCCTGATTTGTACTTATTCGTACTATATGTGAAGGGGCCCTTATCTGGGGCGGCCATGTGGAACATGGGAATCTCCTTGTCCTTCTTCATCTGCTCAGTTCTTTAATACTGAGGGACCTGCATGTTGGATCATGCCTAGAAAAGATCACCAACATGTCTTAGGTGATGCTGCTTTGCAATGTAAGTGTACTCATCATTTTAGTCTTCCTCAGTAACTGTTTGACACAAAGTCATTCCAGCGGTACTCAAGGATCCTCCAAAGAGACCTAGTACAAAAGACATCTTGTCATCACTTTAGGTCACCGAATATCTCTGTCCACTCAGTCACTCAGTCAGAAAAAAAGTCAGAAATATCTGTCCCATGTCCGCACATCACTCACACTGCCTGTGATTGGCCAGCTATGATGTCCAGCAACCTCTTGGGTATCTCATGAATTTCATGAAATACCTGAGGCCAGAACAGTCATCTGAATTAAATTCTTTGAAAAAATCAAGATCGAGTACCAAGCTTGCATTCAGTATCTGTTCGCATATAGTATTTGGATTAAAACTGCTGTATGTGTGACTGAAAAACAACAGGATGATAAATTGTAAACAGGCCGACAATGATAATAGCACTAACTATAACAATAATAACAGCAAGAGCAATCAGAGATTTCTGACATCCACCAATCCAGATCACCTCCAAAATTCAGTGGAGTCTTGCATGCCCTAATATCTATCTGTGGTGCAAATTGGTGAGAATCCATGAAGTAGT
Organism: Thalassophryne amazonica; assembly: GCF_902500255.1. Lineage (NCBI taxonomy): Eukaryota > Metazoa > Chordata > Actinopteri > Batrachoidiformes > Batrachoididae > Thalassophryne > Thalassophryne amazonica. The sequence continues at coordinate 53,748,448 of NC_047111.1, forward strand.
TTGGAAGAAATCCTTCAAAGCCTATATAAAGGGAAATCTTGATCCAGGATCTGGACTCAGATCCGGATCACCTCCCAAATTCATGGAGTCTTCCAAGCTCTATTATCTATCTGTGGTGCAAATATGTCGAGAATCCATGAAGTAGTTTTGACGTAATCCTTCAAGGCCTATATAAAGTGAAATCTTGATCCAGAATCTGGATATGGATCACCTCCAAAATTTAATGAGTTCTTCCATGATCTAATATGTATCTGTGGTGAAAATTTTGTCAAAATCCATGCAGTAGTTTGAAGTAATCCTGCTAACAAACAGAATAAACAGCAATGATTTTATTTCGTCTTTCGCGGAGATATTAATAGTCATTATCACCACAGACAAATTGATAAAATACTCAAGTAAATGAACCACAATCAATATACAAGTTGAGGAGGTCCAGAGTAAGAGCTGGTTAACCAACAGCCAGTAAGAGATGGTATTAATCTACAAAGGATGAAATTAGTGTAAAAGAGAAAGGAGATTAATAAAGATTCCATGAAGTAGAGTCCAAATGTAAGCTTTCTGATCAATGCTGATCTATATCATATTTTTCATGTCACCTTTATGTAGACTGTGGATGACTGATGTATATGCTTTAATGTGTGCTGCCTCAGTTTGTCTTTGTCTAAATGAGCCTCAGTGTAGATAATGTAAATATTGTGGTTTGATTGCACTTCATTTGAGATGTAATGATGTATGTAGCGTGATGTAATTGTCTTTATGTTACAGGTCATTAGTGTGAGCTGAGAACACTCTAATATTCCCAATTCACAGTGAAAGGTTTGTGTTAAAGATTTTGAGGAGTGACCTTGATAGATGAACATCTCCTCTGATTTGAAATCTTCTGCAGCTCTGAGTACAGGATGTACAGTCATTAAAAAAATCACATGTTGTTAACATGATAATCATGGCTCTAATTGAGTTGAGGGTCTTGACTCTTGCACACTGTTAGAAGTTTAAATTTGATATTTTGGGGTGATTGCTCGGAGGTGGCTACATATCATTGATGATGGGAAAGGAATAACAGGACATGTCAGAAATGTCAAAAAGGCTTCCAAAGACAAACTAACCACTAACCATAGCATTTGCATTGTATGCTAATTAGTGCTAACTTTGCTAACATACAAGTTCAATTCACTCAATGGAAATACTGAAACACAGATTTCATAGATGATCTGTTAGCACAATTAACTGCACAGCCAGCCATATTAGCTCAGATATTTGTATGAAATGCTCAGAACCCACATGGTCGAGTCCGTAGCAGCTAGTATCCACTGCTGTTGATGTGGCCCTGGACTGGCACACAAGCTGTCACTCACAGCAACAACGTCCCTAATTTTTCATAAGTTTTATGGCTTAAGCCCTGGTCCCACTGAATAATGAAGTATGAAGCATGGCGCTAATTTCAGGAAGTTCAAAATTTAGCAACAACAGCGTGGGCAGCATGTGTACAAGGTACTACGACTAACGAGTTTTTTAGAGGCATGTTTGTAGAGAGGACGAGGATGTTAAAAGCCCATTATCCGAGCACCTGGCAGCTATGAGGACAGGACAGGCTATTTTGGCTTGCCCTCTCGCGCACTACAATCCCACCTGCTTTGTGCACAGGGTGCTGTATATAAAATATTATTTTGTTGTGGATAAATCATTTTCTGTCAGTTTGGATATTGAAAACACCTCTAATCACTTCTGGAATCACAGAGGATGTTTCATTTGCAGATGTTTCCTCTCTCTGTCTTGTGTGCTGAGGTGGAGAACATATTTGGAACAGCCTAAAAGGTAATTGTTTGTAATGTTTTAATAGCTTGGTAAAACAGTTGCATGTTCGTTCCTTCTTTATAAACAGCTGGAAAAGTATGTTTATGATAGATTTAACATCTTGTTATAATGGATCAGATGAGCTCCACTGTGTGTGCACACTGAAGCAATGATTCAAACCCAAGAGGAGCAGTTACGCGGAATGCCAGCTCGCAAAAGACTGATTTTGCAGACAATAATGGATGAACACAAAGTTAAAAGTGGATCACCGGTGTCAAATAAAGCCAGCGAGAAGAAGCGCTGAGGCGACTGTCCAGGAACCCATGGTTCGGTTCTAGCTGGTCTGTGGATGTTTTGTTTTTTGGGGGGGGGGGGGGGGGGGAAGTGATCCACACAGATGGGGGTGTATATAATTAAAGCGGCCACCTCATTGTCATGTCTTTTTTTTTTTTGGTCACGGAGAGCTGGGTGAACACGTAGAATTGCTACATTTAATGACTCTGGAACACACGTGAACTGCAGCCTGATGCACGGATGTGCACACCGGCTGCACTGTGCAGGAGTGTCTTTTTTTGGGGTTGCATTTAAAAAATGTGACATCTTGAATGGATGCTGTGAATTGAAAACTCACACTTTAAAGGAACCAAGTGTGGGAGGGGTGGAGGTTTGGAACAAACCCATGCCTAAATGTGCAGCAACGTCACGTTACATGGCGCTACATGGATTATATGTGGCTTGACATGGATCATATGCGGCGACATGAGCCATTTGAGGCTGGACGGGGTTCAAATGACATGTCAGTGAAGTACTTAGAGGCTTCTTCATAGCGGATATGTGATAGATTTATAATAATAACTGACTGATAATAACTAACTGTTACATGCCACTGTCTAGGGCACTGGCAACGCAACTGACAGATACAAAAAAGAAAAGAAGACACGAGTGGAAGGTGCTCAGAAAATTATAATAACACTTTATTATTAACAAACATAACAAAAGAAAAGAAAAATACAACAAAAGATTAACAAATAAAAACACACTGTAGCAGAGGAAACCCAGACACTCTCAAGCATGTGGCACGCTGGACTTTTATACTCCCAGCTGGGCATCAGCTGGCAGGTGCCGCTGATCCGCTGGGTGGATCTGAGAAGTGGAGGCAAGGCAAAATCAACATACATAACACTGACAAATCTGTACGTGGCTTATTATTCATGGCTTTATTGTTTGGTGGGACCAAGGCGCTAGCTATTGAGACCAAAGCCATTTTTTTTCCACAAGGTTGTACATTTTTGCTGTCAAATTGGACATTTTAATATGGGAGTCTATGGGGAGTGACTCACTTTTGACTCAACTGGCCATTTAAAGAGCTGCAGGTTTTGGCACTTCCATACTGGCTTCATTTTCAGCACCAGTGTTCGTTGCTTGGAATTTCTGAGTGTGCAGTCATGGACTGTGGCATTGTGATAATATTTGGTATGATATCACAACCATATTTCCTGTAACTGTAAAAGACAGATTAAAAATCTTTTTTTAGCACAATATACGTACATCATTTAACAATAGAGAGCTGACTTTAACAGTTAGTTTTGTACATTAAGTCTGTAAGAATGAAATGACAGATCTCTTACTATATTCAAAAATGCATGAAGTGCAATTTATTTTAACATTTACATGTATTAGACTTATATTTGCATGGAAGATTGGATGAAAGTAAAGTTCAGTCAGCTCATCAGTGCTGGGTGATTTCAGCACCATGGACAGTGTATATTCTCAGTGCTGTTTCCCAACTATTTCTGCATTATGTCTTAATATATAATAAAGTAATATGGCAAAATGAATTCTTCTTTGAGGTCAGGTTTCAATGACAACAATTTTGAAAGAAACCATAAAATGGAATTGGGAGGAGTAGGCCAACAGGCTCAGCCCCAGTGATTGACCTTTGGCAAATTTGAACTTGTTCGGCATTTCCAGGACCTATCTTCACATGTTTGCCAAGTTTGTTGCATACCGGAAAGAAAAACTACAATTTTCACCTTTGACCTCTATGGCTGATCTTTGGTAAATTTGTTCTTGCATGAGCAATTTCAGAAATCACCAACATATGTGTACCAAATCTACTGGACAGTGGAGTGAAACTTCAAATTTCTGACCTTTTGACCCCAGTGATCTTGTCCTTTGCTCAAAAACAAACAAACAAAAACAGAAGTGTTTTTTTCTTCTTCTTCTTTCAATTCTGGGCTTGACCTTCAGCCACATACCAGGTTTGGCAGACCTGGGAGGAGTATGGGATCAAATATGGATGATTTATAATGAAAATCATAATGTTTCCTTCTGTGCTTTCAGCATGTCATGAATTCTGGTGCAAAATTATTGACTGATAATGTAAAATTTATTTGCTTAATCCACTGAAATGTAAGGAGAGAGGAGATTGGTGTTGCAGTCATCATACAAAAATGTATAGAAAGGGTAAGGTTAACTATTTAAATTTCAGTCTGTCACCTGATGAACATGCTACTATAATTTATTTGCTGACAGACGAGCTCCAGCTGCATGTCTGTGAGAAAGCTATATGTTAAACTAGCTTGCTCAACTAGATGAACAGTTATATAACATAAATGAATTCGCATAATACAATTTTGTCTGTTAATGGAGCATGTATACTTTGGCTGGGCAGAATTTCAGAAGATGAGATGATACATGATCACAAGCCAAACTGCCACCACAATTTTCATTTTTTAAATTTATTTTATTTATTTTTGAGTCACATCTTCCTTCTCGGTCAACAGTCTATCAGGCAATGCTGAAAGAGTATCTTCTTAAAACAAGGCAACATCCCATTTCTATCTGTTGTCATCAATTCTTTAGTTGTGATCCTGAGGCTATGTTGGACCTTCAGAACAAACCTTTAATTTCTGGGAGTTAATTTGTGTCTTCTTCAACATGTAATGTGGTACCATGAATCTTTTTGCAATAACCTCTAAGGAGGTCATTGCCTTGAAGTACAACCCCAATTCCAATGAGGTTGGGGCATTGTGTAAAATGTAAATGAGTTCATTCAATGAGTCATTTGTTTGTGTGATGCACTCAAACAAACAGACTCATTGGATTGGATTCCATCTAATAAATATATGTAGCCCCAACTCAAATAAAGCACATTCATAAGTAGTTGTAGTTGGAACTACATATATTTATTATATGGAAATTCTGGACATAATTAAATTGAGTTCATCCAATGAGCCATTATTTGAGTGTAGCTTTCAAACCACAGAACGGTCGTTTTTAAAAGATATTGTAGAACCAGCTCAGTTATCCTCACGGATACATGAAATCACATTGTGGAGTGCTATTGCATACTCCTTTCATAGTTTCACCATGCAATGTTTCCTGTATGATGATTTGATGCAGAAACAACCCATTTTTAATCATTGTAGCATACCCAAACAAATGTATTCACAAACTCCAAAAAAAATTGCATCTTCTTGCATCGATACATAACTTCTCTGTAGACCTAGAGAAACAGTCTTTCAAATAGTTGATGTCACTTTACAGCTGTGGTTATGGTACAACCCCAATTCCATGAATGAAGTTGGGACGTTGTGTAAAATGTAAATTAAAAACAGAATACGATGATTTGCAAATCCTCTTCAACCTACACTGGAAAAAAATGCTACTTTGGATCAACTTAAAAAAAATTGATGTAATTTGTTACAGCTAATTTTTTTTAGTTTCTCACAATGTATATTTATGATTTTGTAAAGTTATTCCAGCAGATTTATACAGGAAACCAAAATTTTCCATTAGACCAATGTAAATAAGCACTTTGAATGAAATGCACTGTTTCACTTTTTTCAGTGTATATTCAATTGAATACACCACAAAGACAAGCTATTTAATGTTCAAACTGATAAACTTTATTGTTTTTGTGTCAAGAAAGATGACTTTAAGCTTGCTTTCAGCTTGTTCTCATCTTGGAATATAATACGTGCCATTGGATTAATACACACGTTGTTGGAATAAACTGAACAGTGTTTGGTACTTTCCTGGAGTAAGTGAGGTCATACCGGACTTTTCCATTACAGATGGGGAGGCCCATGGAATGAACTCAGTGGTGAAGACGATGGAATGTGTCTAAGATGATTTTAAAATGACAAAGTATGATCAAATGAAGTATTAATGTGTTAAAAGTAATATCTAAGAATGATTCCAACCAAACAAGTATGATTAAATGAACTATTGATGTAATAACAGTAAGAGTTGATTAGAAAATGTATGTTACGAATAAGTAAAATGAATGATTATATGAGTTGTTTTTCATAAAGGGTGCAGTTACAGAAAAGAAGGAACTAAAGTTGTTTTTCATGGCAGTTAGAAGAAAGAGGAATTGAAAGAAGTTGTTTTTAGACAGAGGCAGAGAGGAAAGAAGAAGTTAATGATGTCGCAAGCGAGGCCAGAAGAGCTGATGATAAAAACAACTGTTCAGAACATTAAGATGTGATAAGATATGAAATGAATAATAATGAATGAAAATGTTGTATATGATCATATGAATTGTTTTTATGTGAAAAAGAGTTGAAAATGAAATGATTTAATATGATTAAATGTGATTGATGTGACATGATTAGAAAGTATGAATTCTCGGAAAAGATGTGTCGAGCAGAAAAACAGGAACTGAGTCACCTTAGTTACTGGCAAGCCGGGACATCAGTTACCGGCAGCCCGGACATGAGTTCTCCAGATGGCTGCCAGTAAAAGAAGGGGTAAGGGGGGAGGTTTTGAATTACCATCATCCCCATGGTTACCAAGAGCAACTCAACAACAACAAGAGTTTTCCTATAAAAACTGTACAACAACAGGAAACGGGGTTATTCTTCCAGGGAGAGGTGCTGTTGTCACTTCTCCGCTGCTACGAGGAGATCACAAGACTTGACCATCTTGTGAGCTGCAATTGGAATCAAGGAGCGAGAGGATTGGAGACATAAGAGATTATTTGAGAGAGTTTCAACTCCCACTCAGGCCGTCCAGTCATGGAGTAGCAGAGCATTGGAGAATAATCACTGGCCTTAAGTCTGAGTGGGGAGTTTCAACGTTTTCCTCTCTCATGGAGCATCACATCTTTCCAGAATGGATTAGATCAACTTTTGGTTGATTGAAGAAGGAATAAACTCTTATGTGGATTTATTTCCTGAAGGATATAAACTCTTATGTGGATTATTTCCTGAAGGATTACAACATCACAAGGATCGTGGTCAGCTAACAACTAAAAGCTGATGAAGAGGAGACCAAGTTCATCGAACTGGGGATTTAACATCAAAAAAACCTCCTTCCCTCACTCCTAGAAAATTTGTTGAGAAGTTAATCCAGTCCAGTCAGAGTAAGATCAGATAGCATTATTGAATCAAAAACAAAAATCTCTGCCAATCATTATTCTGATTATATTTGAATTACTGTTGTGAAATTATCATCATATAACCGATTTTGATTATGTTGTCAGCACTTGCAAAACCTGCAATAAATTTCCAAGCATGCAGTTAAAGTGTTAAGGCTCGGACATTGGATTTATTGATTCTTCTTAAGGTGTAAAAGTTAAAGTTTTTTGGGTGTATAACATCAAAAAGTGCTCTAAAAGGTTAGTCTGGTTTTTAACGAAATTAACACATCCTGGGGACTCGCTGTACAAGTCACTAAATTTAAAATCTAGCAACATTCCCAAGAGCCCTGAGCCATAAGAGGAGAGCTGCCGTTAACGGGCGTGGCCCGCTCGTATCCTGGTTCCAGAAGGAGCTATTCGAACCGGGGTGCGAGATCAGCGTCAGCAGGGTGGACGTCCGGATGGAGGCAGTGAGCGGCTAGACGAATCTCCTCGCCACCAGCTTGAACAGCCTTTGTGCAGCCCCGCCGGGTAATACCCACGGAGACACGAAGGTCGGACCCCAGAGACGGAGAGCTGGTTATATATATTTATATATAAAGCGGGATCTGACACGTGGCGCCCGAACAGGGACCTGACGGAGTGTAGTCGGGTCCGAGGAAGAATCCTGGCCGAAGGAGAGTCTTTTGCCATTGGATAGGTGGAAAACCCCTGAGTGGATTACCAAGGGAGACAGTGTTGTGGAGAGTGTCGGCTGATGGCCTGGATAGGTCCAGTAACGGCTTGAAACACATCTGTTTTCCAGAGAGGTGAAAACTTGGAGGCGACCACCAGAAGGACGACGTAAAGACAACAGGAGTAAGCATCCCAGGGAGCTGGGGTCAAGGACGAGAAGCAGACGTGTCACTGCTGGATCGTCTAAACGAGGACGAGAAGCAGATGAGTCACTGCTGGATCGTCTAAACTGGGACGAGAAGCAGACGTGTCACTGCTGGATCGTCTAAACGAGGACGAGAAGCAGACGAGTCACTGCTGGATTGTCTAAACTGGGACGAGAAGCAGACGAGTCACTGCTGGATCGTCTGAACTGGGACGAGAAGTAGACGTGTCACTACTGGATCGTCTGAACTGGGACGAGAAGCAGACGTGTTACTGCTGGATCGTCTGAACTGGGACGAGAAGCAGATGGAGATAGCCTGCTGGATCGTCATGAAACGACGAGGAAGGGAAGCAGACGAGGGAGCCTGCTGGATCGGATCGTCAAAAAGAGAGCAGGTATGAGAGTATACCGTGCAAAATGGTGATCTACAAGAGAGAGTAGGATCATCATCCCGTGAGGTTCCTGAGGGGAGAAGTGGGGAAAGGAACGGCTGATTTGGAGTTAACCTCTGGAATTAGCGCTGAATAGCCAAGTAGTCTGTCACTCATCCCTGACTCAAGGCGCCAAGAGAGGCTTCGAGAGGCAGACGACTCGAGACGACAAGGACCATAGCTGAAGTCAAGACGACGACAGAGGTGGAATCGACAATCTCAGCAACCGAGAGAATAAAGAGAGGATAATCATTACAAAAAGTAAGGTTAGTGTTAAAAACAAGCAGTGAAGATATGGCTGAAGAAGCGTCAGGACCGGTAGCAACCCCTGGATCCGAACCAGACGAGGAAAAAGGAGTGAATATTCAGCCACACAGAGTAGTATTGTATAGACGAGGATATGATTTTTGGGCAGAAACAGTTCAAAATTATGTCAGAGATCAAAGTGTAGAACCTGATGAAGAAAGTTTCAAGGAAGCTATGGCAGACACAGTACACAGATTAGGGGTATATTATCCAGGTCAGCATAAAGAGGGGCAGATCCTGGCCATATTGGAAAGCCCACCAGTCCCAAAAGACAAGGCGGGGACCAGAGATTGGCTTGAGTGGTGGTGCAAAATTCCGAAGAAGGGGTGGAAAAGAGGACAAATCACCACTTTAATAAGTCCTGAGAAAAGTTATGATCCCGTAGTAAAAATGACAGCTGGGTTGTTGGGAGTAGAGACAGTCCTGGTTGATGTTAAAGCAAAAGCAGCGTCCGTATATGCCAAATTTAAGTCCGTGGCAGAACGACTAAAAGGGGTAGGAAGAATGCTTAAGGAACAATATCCTATGATGGATGATAAGGATGGAAGTCAGATCCTCAACACTGGAGACGAGAGCAAAACAGATTCCCAGGCCAACTCTGAACAAAGTGATGAGGAAAACAAGCCAGAGGACAGTGAAGATGAACCAACATCCCAAGGAGGTCCTAATTCTGGAGTAAATGGTCAAGAAGATAAAAGCCCGGACCAGCTCCTCACAAGCTGTTGTGTGGGCCGCTGAAGAGGAGGTACTGCTGGCCCACCACCACCAGAGGGCGCCCTGCCTGGAGTGCGGGCTCCAGGCACCAGAGGGCGCTGCCGCCTCACAGGAGCAGCCGGGGTGACAGCTGTCACTTATCACCGACGACAGCTGTCATCAATCACCAGATCTACAGAGGTATATCAGCAAGACGGCATCTCCACCTCATTGCCGAGATATTGCTGTACTAAGGAGGTAATATTCTCAGCTGACTGTGTTTGTTGACAGGAATATCTGTTACTTGTGTGAGTTGGACAGTATTCATTCTGTTCCTTTTTTCGACGAGAGGTGGAGGTGGTTTCCCACCATACGTGTTGCTGGGTGCACACGCACCCACTTCTAACTGTGTTTGCTCCTCGCCAGCAGTACCAGATCCGACACACGGAGGCAGTGGTCACCTGGGAGTTCGGGACTTGGCGGCTCCAGTATTCCCGGGGTTCGGTGGCGGAGGAAATCGTGTGGTTCCGGTTCGACTTCGGACCGATGTCACCTATCTTCGAGCCTGCCCACATGACATCTTGTATTTGACTTCATTCACTATTGTAATCGGTTGTTGTTGTGCATTTTCACAACAGTAAAGTGTTGTATTTGGCTTTATCCATTGTCCGTTCATTTGTGCCCCCTGTTGTGGGTCCGTGCTCCTACACTTTCCCAACACAAGCTTTGACCCAGAGTGGCAAAAATTGCCCTTAGGAAGTGTGAGAGGAACAACCTCAACAATTAAAAAACATACAGAACGCCTGATTGAGCAGGAGAAAAGACGAAGAAGCCTACAGGGAGTATCTGGACGGATATTCCATCAATCGCCGGAAGGTGGGCCCAGAAGCTTGGGACAGCTTAAATCTGAAGAATGTGCTGCCGGACAGAGTTACCATAGTAAAGAGGAAGGGCGCTCGCAGGAAATCTCTAGAAAATCTAAAGCAAAAACCCACCATGTATATGTTGAATCTGACTACATGGAGGACTTGAACCCTATGCCCGAAGGAACCAAGAAAATGGTGACCAAAGATGGAGGACGGGCATATCATTATTTTGGCAGTCCTTGGGATATATATAGATGGGGATAGTCTCATTGTCTTCACAAATCCCAAACTGAAAATTGCCAACCGAAAATTCCGAGCACAACTCAAGGAGAAGGCAGGCAAAGAGTACCAAGAGGAGATTAAGAATATAAAGGGGAGAAATCTGGAGGGAAAATCGATGGTGATAACAAGCGCACCACGAATGAATTATCATGCTCTCATACATGTGCCCTTTGAAAGCTACCCAGGGAGAGAAAATTCAATCGAATACACAGAAAATGTTGAAAACTCTGGGAACAGCTATCGATATGGCCAAAGAACGCCAGCATCGGCGAGTGGTGATATGTGTGGACGGATTACGATCTGGACAAATGACATGGGAAGAGGCAGAAAAGGTAGCCATGGCGGCTGTGAACCTACACATGCATACCCCAGGAGTATGGGGATCAATGAGAGAAATTGTGGTGGTCACTAGCAATGAGCAGGAGCAAGATCGAGTGAGAAGGGTGCTTGAAGCGGTGAATTTAGGACCAAATAGAGCAGCTCCAAAGAAGGGTGCAGTTGGAGCAAGTGGAGTGTCAACTAGTCCACCGTTAGTGATGCAGCCCATTCCCATGGCGACAAGTGAGAAAAGATCGGCACATGCTGTGGGGGTGCAGCAATTAAGGATTAAAACCCCACGACCAACATTAAAACAAGTTGCAAGTGGGCTCCAGACTATCATACACCCGACAGGCTCCCAATCATGGATGAAAGAGCCTTTCCAGGCTCCTCCACCGGATCATGGAGAAGAGGATCCTATATTCATTCCGTTGCCAGTCGGAAATACTGAAGCAACTGGGGCACCCCGAAAGTCAGAACAAAACGGGGACCCACAACCACAAGACCTATATCCTCCCCATGAATCTGATATGGATGAGGACCAGGAAAGAGAGTCTGAAGAGGAGATCAATCCACAAGGCTCAGAAGAGGATGAATCGCTATCTGTGGTAGGAGAAAGAGAAGTCTCGCGCCCAGAACTACGAACCGGATGTTACAGAGGACGAAAGAAAGAAGTTGGGGTGTATAATGTGCGTGTAGCCTCTGAGAGAATTGCAAGAGATGTCAGGGTCAACCCAGTGGAGACCCGAGATAAGCGACAAACCTACGCTCCAGAAGTTGGACAAACTGGGTATGACATCCCAGAAGAGTGGATAGAGCGACAAGATGAAAAGAAAACTCTCGAGGTAACAGCTACTGTTGGAGAGTGGGCTAATATACTAATGTGGCCATTCTATCCTACGTTAACTGCCTGTAAAGAGTTAACAAATAACTTCAGAGTCGCCTATTTAGGCGTTGCCCATGATGTGATGTTGAGAAAACTAAAAACAGCAGCTTTACGCTGGTCACGGCAAGTGTTGAGAGAAACCAATGAAGAAAATCTGGATGATGAGGGA